>NW_015161968.1:558775-612136 GCF_001447785.1 Gekko japonicus
AAATTGTTTCAGCCATGTCCAAACTGTGACATTGATAGATACAGGGCCTTTTTTGTAGAAAAAGCCCAGCAGGAACTCATTAGCATAATAGACCACACCCAACAGCAGAAATCCATTAGCATATTAGGCCACACAGCTCATTAGCATACTAGGCCGTACCCCCATGTTACCAGAAGTGTGGTCATCCAGCCACACCCACCAAAAAGCCCAGCAGGAACTTATTAGCATAATAGGCCACACCCAACAGCAGGAACTCATTAGCATATTAGGCCACAGCCCTGACAGCACAGCTCATTAGCACATTAGGCCGCACCCCCATGTTACCAGAAGTGTGGTCATCCAGCCACACCCACCTTTTGCTTCTTATTCTGTTTACCTTGTTTGTTGTCAAAACCCAGGGCTTTTTTTGTAGCAGGAACTCCTTTGCATGTTAGGCCACACACCCCTTATGTAGCCAATCCGAATGAGTTTCTGCTGCTGGGCGTGGCCTATTATGCTAATGAGTTCCTGCTGGGCGTGGCCAACTTGGGAGCCAGTCGGAACTCCGTTCCTGTGCGTTCCTGCCCAAAAATAGCTCTGGATACATACAACTAATTGGCCCATGAGTGACTAAAATGGAGGTCACATAGTTTACAAGTGAAAAACTGAGTCTCAGGTACAGAGCTTTACTTTGTTCAGTGTCTCTGTCTGATTCAAGAAAACCTGGCAAAATCTTCTAAAAGCTGTCAAAAAGCCCAAGATCCAAGAGAATGTTCTTGGGGGATTTCTTAAGCCTATAAAAGAATATTGAGATTAGTGAATGTTATTGTCAGAAAACAACATTACACATCTTTCTTAATTAAATGCTGGATTTTCTGGGATTCTGAATGAAACTCATTTTAAAATAAAAAGTTCTATTCCCCTGGTGTTTGTTGAAACTCAAAATATAAATGGAGAGAGAAGATGGGGAATGATATGAATGGCATGTAGATCTCTCTCTCCTAAAAACATTTTTTTAAATAAATTAATCTGTTACAATATAATAAAAACTAGGCCACTGGGGGGATTTACAAGTGAAAGAAAAAAATAGCATTAAGCTAAAATTGCTAGTGTGTTTTAAAAAAACAAAATTTAAAAAGAGGAGGACCATAGATACAGTGAAGGTAGCTAACAGATCATCCCATTTTATACCTCCTTTGAAGGGGGGGGGAACTGATTACACTTCCCCATTCCTGGCCTCCAGATGTTCAATTGAGAAGATAATCCAACAGCCATACATGTGTAGCCATGTCTCAGTTCAGACACATGGACACATGGTGCCTTATACTGAATCATTGGTCAATCAAGGTCCATATTGTCTACTCAGACTGTCAGCAGCTCCCCAGTGTCACATCCCCTCTTGGTTGCTCCTTTTAAGTGGAGAGGCCAGGGATTGAGCCTGGGACCTTCTGCATGCAAAGCAGATGCTCTACCACTGAGCCATGGCCCCTCCCCTCTCATGGCTCGTCGCTCTACTGTTTGAACTGTTTTGTATCCTATAATCTGCTTTAAGTGGACAGAATTTGGTTTGTCAAAAGACTTCCCAAAGATTTGCCCCCCCCAAAAAAAAACCCCAGTGAAGGCTGACATGGCAAAAAGGAGAACAGCGGAAAGTGGGGAATCAATGGATATTGATTTATATAACAGTTCATATGAATTTAGAGGGCCAGTGAAAAGTGTCAGAAATAATTGCGTTATAGACTTGTTTTAGACATTCCCCAACGTAACGTTGCATATCATCCTTTACTGATACATGCTGGAAGAGGTTTTCTATTGAATGTCAGAATCCCCCCAAAAAAAAAAACCCAGTGAAGGCTGACATGGCAAAAAGGAGAACAGCGGAAAGTGGGGAATCAATGGATATTGATTTATATCACAGTTCATATGAATTTAGAGAGACAGTGGAAAGTGTCAGAAAATAATTGTGCTATAGACTTGTTTTAGACATTCCCCAGCGTAACGTTGCATATCATCCTTTACTGATACATGCTGGAAGAGGTTTTCTATTGAATGTCAGAATTTTTCTTGAACTTCTTAAAATCTTAAGAATTGCTGATAAACATCACTGAGGCAGCCACTGGGGTTTTGACACTATTATATTTGGGGAAGGTTTTTCAGTCACCTATTCGCATCTGGTTTGGTTGGTTTTGGATAATCTGGTATTTGATGACTGCAAAGTCTGAGTCTCAGATTCAGCCCCATAGCTAGACCTTTTTGGGGGGGAAGGGCAAAGGGGGGACACGGTGGCTAATTAAATATCTCAAAGCACCATCAAGCACATGTTTCGTTAGACACACCACGCTCCAACCCCAGTCTAACAAATCCCAAACCTCTTTTGAGCTGTTCTCAGATGTTTCTCGACATTCTATGCACACTCAGAAGCACTTTTACTAAATGATTTTTAATATTTTTAGTATTTTTGGGAGGGTGGCATTGGAAATTGGCAGAGGGTCTGAACCCAGGGCAGAATAAAGCCACTCCTTTCATGGAACCAATTGCTCCTCCCTCCCATCCCAAATCTCCCCTCAGCCCCTAATTCATTTCTCACCAGCACCCCAAATCGCAATGGGATCTTCCCAAAGCTAGCTCTTTTTCTACGAAATGATTCCTGGTGAAGGGCAGGGCAAGCATGTTTCCACTGGGGTGGCCCAAGGTGCCCTCCTCCTGGGGCAAAGCATGGGGCTCAGCCATGGCATTCACTGGCAGTGCTTTAAGCCGCACTCACTCCTCTCCCCATTCCCAAACTCTGCCTTCTTTTCCTGCATAGGGGAGAGGCAGCTTGGCCAGAGCCAGCCCCTGCCTGGAGGCACAATGCCTGCTGGCCTTGGCCAGAGGGATGCTTGCAGGCTAGGCGAGGCACACCCCAGCGCCGCCTGCTCAGCCCACCACCTCTGCCTCTTCCTCTTCCTCTTGCCTTGGCCTCTTCCTTGGCCAGATTCAGGAGGCGATGCGAATTTGGGAGGGGACATCACCTTGTGGACCTCATGCTAGCTATGGCCCTGCTCAGAATATGAAGAATTTGCTAATAAGCTATGATATTTCTGCATGGTATCCAAGCCTGTATGTGCACACCTTTTATTTTGAATTGTATTATTGTGCTTTATCTTAATTTTCTTGGTTACTCTGAGTCCCTGTGCCGGGGGGAAGAATAATTGGTGGTGGTGGAAAGTACTGTCAAGTTGCAGCTGACTTATAGCACACCTATAGGGTTTTCAAGGCAAGAAAAGAACAGAGGTGGTTTGCCATTGTCTGCTTCTGCATAGTCCTTGGTGGTCTCCCATCCAAATACTAACCAGGGCCAGCCCTGCCTAGCTTCTGAGATCTAGCCAGCCTGGGCCATCCCCAGTCAGGGCTAAATAATTAAGGCAATGAAATAACTAAAACAATGAAATGGTAGTTTCATGACTGTGAAATAGACTTAAGGGTGTAAGGATAGCACTATGAGGATCAATTTTGTTTCAAAGAGGTTTACTGGAGAGAAATTCTTCTTGGAATATGTCTTTAAGCCATTGAATGCCTTAAAAATGATGTACTGCTCATAAATTGCAATGGGCTTCACAAAAAGTATTATGTCTAGAGACCCTGGTAACAGTTTGGTGACGGTTGTAGTTGTTGTGAAGAAAGGTGACTCTAATTTTCCAGTGAATTTATAGATGTGTTGAAATCCTAACAAACAAGCCAATGCAACTGCACTTATTTTCCCTGTCTCACCCCTCGCTCTAGCAGAGTGATGGGATCCCATAAACAAAACACAGCAGGACACAGGAGGCTGCAGTGAAGAGGAGGGACTGGATATCTCCCTTCCTTGCTCTCGTGCCAGGGGAGTTTCCACTGATGCAAGAATCTCCATCTTTGTAAGAAGAAGAAGAAGAGATTGGATTTATACCCCGCCCTTCACTTGGAGTCTCAGAGCAGCTTACAAACTCCTTTCCCTTCCCCTCCCCACAACAGACACCCTGTGAGGTGGGTGGGGCTGAGAGAACTCTGACAGAAACGGCTCTTTTTCAAGAACAGCTGTGCCAGAGCTTGTGACTGACCCAAGGTCACATCAGCAGGTGCAAGTGGAGGAGTGGGGAATCAAACCCGGTTCTCCCAGATTAGAGTCTGCACACTTAACCACTACACCAAACTGGTGTAGTAGAGGCAATATTGCCCAGTTCTCCTTGTCTTCACAGCAGCATCTCTGGTCATGGGGTAGCTTGTCTGCAGGGCTCTCCTGCCACTGAGCATCAGCGTTTCAAGTTCTCAGGAGGCTACCACTGATGCCAGAAACTTCCATACAGATGTGCAAAGGAGAGGCAGGAAATATTCACGTCCCTGAGTGCAAGGGTGTGGAGGTACAATCCAGTTTTGATCTGTCGCAGCATGATTCACATAGGATAGGTTATGATTATCCTTTTAAAACAACAAAAGTATATATTGATTTTTTCATTGTTCAGATTGTCCAAGCCTACGTAGACAGTATTTTTAATGCTAAAAATGAATTAAAGCCACTCAAATCTTTCTTTATTAAGCTTTTCAAGGGGAAAGTGTGCTATTTTAAAATCCTGGGCTGAAAACATAGATGCTGTGTCATTTAGATTGGGCAGAGTGAGCAATAAGTTGCCTCCGCAGGTAAATCACATGTACTGAGGAGTGCCTAATCTCTGTATCTCCGGTCCACCCACCGGTTCTGCACACTGAGTGGATGAATGTTGCCTGCTTTCCTATTGAAATCTGAAATGTCACTCCTGCTGACACATCTCAGTTTTTAAAATCCCTTTGGCTGTAATTCTACACACAGTTAGCCAGAGCTGAAATCCTATTGACTTCAGTGGGATTTAAGCATCATCCAGCATGCTAAGATCGCAGACTTTGGCTTCTCTTCGCATCTCTTCCTTTTCTTTTTTTTCTCTCTCTCTTTCTTTCTTTTTTATTTTTGCCTGCATTGAAAATTTAACTTAAATCTCATTTTGTACGTGCTGGTAAACTTTAAAAAATCATGTTACAGTAATAAAGAGAGGATAGGTTCATAGGGCAGCAGTAAACATGAACATCTGTTCATTCCAAATGAATGATCTTTAGTGATACCGTATTTTGTGATAAGCTTGTAGGGGAAAAATAACAAAGACACAAGACAAAAAAAGGAGAATAAGATCTGTATGTAGCTGAATGTGAGGGAAATGCATTGTGCTTTGCAGCAGGGAGGTATTGTTACTATTTCTTTATGGAAGAGAGATGGAAAAGAAAACAGATCAGCCTTTGACATATTTAATTAACACATGGGTTTTGGTGTGATTATAATCTCTTCTCGTTTTAATTAGTAGAATAATAATGCATAAAATAGGCTTAAGAAAATCTGTGGAAACTGACTGTAAAGTGGCTTTGTGTTCTCTGACTACTTCAGAGAAGGCATCGAATACCAGGGAAAGACAATGCATTGTTTCTCCGAAACAATTTATCTTGACAGTTGTGAATGGCAGATCTCAAAAGATGTTCAAATATTTACCATGGATATTTCTGTTCACATGTGGGGATTGCTCCTCAGCCTTCTGCTGATGCCCTTTGCAATACTCTTTAATTAGTTCCACAACTAGATGAGCATAATGACTCACAGGATATTATTTACTAGTATTTATTTATTTACAAAAAAAATAATCCTGCCTTTGTGCCCTTACAGAGGCCACCTAGCAGGTAAAAAATTTAAAACATACATTTTAAAACCATTAAAATCACTTTAAAATCATTAAAACCAACCCCCCCCCAACACACATAATTAAAACAATTAAAGAGCAATGTTAAAATATGTACAAAGACATAAAAACAGCTATTCAAATATTGGGTAGGAAGGAGGGATCATTGAAGCAATGCCAAATGAAACAAACAAGTCTTCACCCACCAGCAAAAGACAGCAACAGAAGGTGACAGATGAATCTCCCTAGAGTGAGAGTTTCAGAATAAGGGTATGCCAATAAAAGGGGGGGGGGTATTTTCCAGATTCGAGCATATTGGACAAAAAAAAAATCGGCATTACTGATATCCCTGAATTCCAATATCAGCATGGTATTTGGATTCAGGTTTTTTTCAGGAATCTGAATTTTGGAGGGTCCATTGTAGCCTATAGGGTAGTGTTTGGTGTAGTGGTTTGGTGTAGTGGTTAAGTGTGCGGACTCTAATCTGGGAGAACTGGGTTTGATTCCCCACTCCTCCACTTGCACCTGGCTGGATGACCTTGGGCCAGCCCTACCTCACACACACAACTGTTCTTGAAAAAGAGCAGTTTCTGTCAAGAGTTCTCTCAGCCCCACCTACCTCACAGGGTGTCTGTTGTGGTGAGGGGAAGGGAAAGGAGTTTATAAGCTGCTCTGAGACACCTTTGGGTAGTGAAGGGCGGGGTATAAAGCCAATCTCTTCTCTTCTTCTCTTCTATCCGGGTGTCTGGGGGGCCATTTTTTAAAACTTTGTTGTTGTTCGGTTGCACAGTCGAGTCCGACTCTTCGCGACCCCATGTAGTTTTTTAAACTACAGGCACCAAATTTGCAGCAGAGCTGCTAGTGCCCCCTCTATCCTCCATTGTTTCCAATGTGGGGGGTGACTTTTTGGTTCCAGTGCAAAAGCAAAAAGACAACCACTGGTCAATGCCTCCCATGCCAAGGACCAACCCAAGCCCAAGAGATCCAAAGGAAATCTGAGTAATCCACACAGAACCACAAACCAGTGTGGCAAGCCCAACAGAACTAATGTCAAACCAGAGAATCCATATCCACAAAATCAAGCAGGGGGGTTCTCTTGCAAGCCCTACAGAACCAATATGCAACAAAGAAGCCCAGCAGAACCCAGTGCTAATGTAGCAATGCAAGCCCAACAGAACCAATGACAAGCCAGAGAATTCCAGTAGTTTTCCCCCCACAGAATCAAGGGCAATACACAAAAGCCCAGCAGAACACTTTGAAGTGCAAGGTAGGGGACAATTTTGCAAGCCCACCTGAACCATGAACAACACACACAAACTTTTTGAAACAAAACTTGAACCAAAAGCAATACACAGAAGCCCAGCAGAACACTCTGAAGTGCAGGGTGGAGGGGCACTTTTTGCAAGCCCATTTGAACCAAGGGCAATACACAGACTTTCTGAAAGACCACCTGAACCAAGGGCAATTCACAAAACCCCAGCAGAATTTCCCCCCCAGAGCCAAGGGCAAAACACAGAGAAACATTACACACTATTTCCCCAGGGAAGGCCTCAGAAAGTGAGAGGGACGAGGTTGTGTCCTCTCTCAGCAGTCTGCAGTACACACCTGCACTCTTGTTTACTGCACTCTTGTTATCATCCTTGAAATGGTAAAGGCCCTATTTTGTGTTCATGAAACATTTCTCAAACCTGCACTTTTGGCATTCAAAGCTCTTGAACAGCTCAATAGACTATATCGCATGTGGACAAAGGTCCCACAAATGAGATATGGCAACGGAACAATGTAGGCATTCAAAATGGCTTATTGGTGGGATTTCTGTCTATCATATCCTTATTATCCCACAGAAGAAAATTGGCTTTAGAAAGTAGCTTCAGAGAAAGAGAACTCAAAGAAGAATACCTATTGTGGTGTAATTTTTTGCTGCACTTATTCCAGCTGCTGTTAAAAACAATAGCCTTCTTTGCTTTCAGAAGGGAAGGCAGCATGGTATAGCCCAATCTTGTCAGATCTCAGAAGCTAAATTGGGTGGACCACCAAGGAAGACTCTGCAGAGGAAGACAATGTCAAACCATCTCTGCTTTTCACTTGCCATGAAAGCCCCTTGCTGGTGTTGTCATAAATCAGTTGCAATTTGACATCATATATATTTCTGACTCCTCAGTTCCTACTTCCAATGAAGTGCCAGTCTCTTCTCAGTTTGACAGGCACTAGGAAGGCAGGAGTCCAAATGTGGGTTGCCAAGACTATCCTGCTACTAGGCTAGGGAGGGAGTGATTCAAAATTGCTTAACATTCTCCCCATATTCATTCTTCCATCCCCCACCCACCCTTTTGACCTGCTACCACCATTGTTACTATTCAGAGGAAGAGAGAAGGAACTTTATCCCCATAATAGTGCATGTATCAACTTTTAGGCAAAATAACATTTAATGAAAAGCTGTATGGGTGGAGGAGAGTAAACAAAAAATGAATTCGTTTCTTGTTGAAAGGTGGGAGACTTAAATTACTGATTTTCTCTTTGCTGTCAAAGGGATAGCTTATTAATTTTAAAAAATTATTATAATATTTGCACACTGACAAAATTACGATCAAGATACAAAAATAACAAGCAATCCTTTTGGCTGAATAAAGAAAAGTTGTAACTAAAGCTTTCAATAAAAACTGATTAAGGATCCAATCAAAAATGCCCTAAGAGTGAATTGGAAAATAATGAATTAATTTAACTGAGAAAAACAAAACAAAGAGGGAGGAACAAAACAATTAAGGAGAGCCAGTGTGGTGTAGTAGTTAGAGTGTCACAGTGGATCTGGTAGATCTAGCCTAACCTACCTCACGCAGTAATTGTTTGGATAAAATAAAGGATAGCAGAATGATGTAAGCTACTATGGTTTCCCATTAGGGAGAAAGACAGGGTAGAAATAGAATGAGTAAAGGAATAAATTTAAAAGTATCCTCAGTCATGCTGTATAGGGTACAATCTGTGTAGGATGCAAGCAAACACTTCTACTGTGTTTTAAATCAAAATAAAGTGCCACAGGTCAGGTCTCAAAAATGATGGAAAAAGAACACATAAATCTTGAAATGTGATAGATTGGTAATTACATTATCTGGATTCACTGTAAAAAGTGAATGAACTAATTTCTATTCCCAATTAAATGGCTGGCATGGAAGCAAACAAATGCTAGAAATAGATGTTAATCTGCCCATTTACTATGAAAAATATATATTTTTTTCAATTGACAGATGTTTCAAATTTGATTATACCAATTGCAACTTCCGACTGCAGGGGGCAGCGCCACGGCACCGCAAGTGTTCGTTTGGGTTGCTCCCAATCAACCCCGTCCTTCCTTGTTTTCTTTGAAGCTCCGTGGGTCCCCGAGACCTCTGTTGGGCTTCACCAGATCTCCTGGAGGGAGGCTGGTAGCAGGAAACTTGTTCGGTCACCCTGTGAGTGGCAACGAACGGGGGAAGAAGAGAATGTTTCAAAGCAGAAGCAGGGAATGGAGCAAACATGGCCGCCATGATTTGCAAGGACGTGACTGCCCTTTTTAGAGACTACCGAATTAATACAAAACATAATATGCAGCAAAACAAGGTAAAACAAGGAATATAACGTGAGTATGAATCCAAATCGTAAAATCTGACGTTCTTTACTTAAAAACCCCTTTGAATGACTCCCATTATTGGAAGAGCAGCCGGGAAGAGAAACGGGGAGTAAAAACTGCGTAAAAGCTGCTAGTGGGGTGCATAGCGAAATAAAGAAAATAGCATTTGAAATGGAGGAAAGAACTAAGACACTTAAATATGGTTCTGGCAAAAAAGAAGCTACAGAAAATCAAGAAAAGAATAATGCAATATAATTTGAACTTTGGATCATGTTTTTCTTAATGTCTGTGAGTAATGATGAATGGTTGGGAAACATATCAATGTTACTTGATGGTTTATTTAATTTCCATATGGATATTGTTAAATACTGAATGTAAGTAAATTTGAGTTAGATTCAAATAATTATGCTAGTTATATTAGTTTAAACAGATGTTAGGCTGCAAAATAAGAAATAAGGAAATAAGGAATTATGACGCAGCTTTATTTTAAGATGGAATTTTGGATAATGTTTTTCTTAATGTCTGTAAGTAATGATGAATGGTTGGGAAACATATTAATGGTACTTGATAGCCTATTTAATTTTCATATGGATATTGTTTAATACTGAATGTAAGTAAATTTGAGTTGGATTCTAATAACTGTACTAGTTATATTAGTTTAAACAGCTGTCAGGTTGCAAAGTAAGAAATAATGAAAGACAAGATGACTGGATACCAGCTATGTGATTGCTATATAAGAATAGGTGCCATTCTTGGTAAAGTAGTAAGTATAATTTTCAGTAGGGCCATAAAGGAGTCTATTTTTTTAAAGGCCTTGTTCTAAATTTTACATTGTTAATTTCTATATAGTAAATAAACAGAACAAAAGTAATAGAATGTAACTACCATATGTTAAAGGAAAATAAATATTTGTAGCATTAATTAATTGAAAATTAGATTAACTGAATGTTTTTGTTAGAAAAAACAATATACAGGCAAATTGGTTTTGGTGTTGGTTTTCATTTCAGAACTTAGAAAACTATAATAGAAGTAAATAGTAAGAGTATAAATCAAGAATGACTAAAAATCATGAGAAGACTTGATACGTTAGGTATTATTTTTGGTAAAATAAATAAATTTCTTTGTTTAAGGTTTTTGAGGTCAAATAATAAGTAGATGGTTTAAGTGTAATTGAAGGTAATAGACATATCTTAAATGGAAAATATATATATTTGCAAAATTAACTATTTGGAAGTCAGACTAATTGAATGAACTTATTGGAAAGATTCAGGAATTTGTGGTATATGGTTGAGAAAACAAAATTAAGTTGAATTTATTATGTTATGTTTTGTTAGAATATCTTGGAGAGTTTAAGATGAACATGTTTCCCTGTGTATATGTCATGTCTTGTCATGTCCTTTCTTTATGTTTAAAAAACCAATAAATATATTATTTTTAAAAATTGATTATACCTAATATTTTAGGCAGTATGACAGACCCCTGTCACTTCCCCTTCCCCCAGGCAGATTTTCCCACCAAAAATATTTTAGTTCTCCTCAGTGACTGAGCCACCCTTCAGTAGTGTGTATTTCTTCTTTATTTTATGTGTTAACAGTCCCACCCTGTCACAGATATTAACTTAGGCTTAGGACACAGCACAGGAACTAGAGGGAATATAGGTGCTGTCTTGTTTTAAAATACCCTCATGAAATGGCATGTGAGGCAAAATTAACTTTCAAAACAGACTAAAAATTTTAATAAACAGGCAGGGAATATATAAATATGAGGATTCAAGGTATAGAGGCTGCTGAGGTAAAACTTTTTAATATATACAGAACTGAGGTTTTTGAACATACAAGAGAGTGTTGTAGCTTAATTTCTAAGTTTCAAGTTTTTTCAGTGAGGGGTTTTTTCCTTATTATATATTTCAGCTGTTACACAGAATCTTAAATACAGTTTCTTAGAGAATAGTTTTGTCTTAGTGCTTCTAGGTTTTCCCGTTAGATATTTTAGCTTTCCGGTAACTCTTGAGGTGTCTAAGCTCTTCCCCTTTATCACAGACCACAGTTTTCTTCCTATTGGCTAGAAATTATTCTTCTTGTCCCTAAGAAGCAGTAACTCCTTTTTCTATTTGGCTTCTCTGGGAGTTCTCTCTAACTTCTCAAACATCCTGCCAAATTCCTCTTCCAGTACTATATGTCTGTATGAAGCAGTGTAGCTTTCTTGACTAAGAATCTGAATTCTCCCTCAGAGTAGTTTTAGTATATCTTAGACGATGGAGTCTCTCTTCTTCTCTCTATAGAAATACTTTTCTGACAATTCCCTGACAGAAATCACTGGTCCCCAAAGTCTCTTCCCTCAGAAGACAAGCCCTCTGGCTGCTGATCCAGATGTTAGATTTCAGACAAAGACCAAAAGGCAAATGACTCTTTTCCCTCCAGATCAGCTGTTTTATTTCCTCTCTAAGTTGATGCTGTCCAATCAGAGAGTGAGTAGAGCAGCCAATCACATAAGCTCTTCTCTCCAGGGAAGATTAACTCATAACCTCCCTGACTGCACAAGCAGCATTTTAAAAACCTTCTTTTCTGTGCAAACCATAACAGCAGGTTGTTTAGTGTAATAGTCTGCCTCCAGAGGAAGTGCTCTTCAGATTCATCAATGGAGTGCTTGCTATATTGTATTTGGAAGTTTCAGATTGCCTTTGTATGTTAATAAAGATCTCTTCAAAGTTGTGCTTTGAAGTCCCACCGACTTCAGTGGAAGTGATTCAAGCACTTGATTAACTTTTCCTTTGAAATCTGTAGGACTTAGAAGGGCTTACCTTTGGATATAGTGTACCCTTCATTATACAAAAAAAAGATCCATGTTCTATGAAAAACTGTATTTTTGACCTTGACAGGGTGGCGGGGAGGTGGGAAATCTCACTCAATCTACATATTTTTATTTTTTAAAATATGGGTCCTGGTTTTCTCCCCACAGGGATTTAAGGCAGTTGGAGGGGGTTAAAATTAAATAATAACATAATGCATAATACGGCAAAAAATAATTTAATCACAACAAAAGCCACAGTTTAAAAAACTAACCATGAAAACGTTCTTTAAAAATGGGTGATATTATCACTCATTAAAACACATTCTACCCTGGAGTTATGTTCCTCTGCCAATAAATTAATAAGTACTATATATTTAATGTTAAATTAATTAAAAATAAAATAATATATCCCAGGAGACACTAGGTTGTTCTTCATGAACCCACGTTGTGCTGTTTAGGAAGTATGAACTGAAGGGGAGCGGCAGTAAAAGTGCACCTTGACTGGAGTGACAAAATACCTGGACAAAATACCTGGGAGAGAAGTGCAAATACTAATACAGCCAAAGGGGAGGGTGCTGGCAGTGCCTTTGCTAAGTAAAAGGGACTCAAATACTTAGGTGCTGGAATTGTGAAGAATTTCAAACATTCCATTCCTTCTTTCTTGCTGAAGCAAAAGAGGTCATGCAATTAAAGATTGTACACATCGGTTATTTTGATAAGGCATCTTCAGCAAAGGACAAATATCTCTGAGAAGGTTAAGGAGGGAGGGAACTCAGTGAACTGATAAAGATCTGCCTGCCTGTCTTCAGGTCTCTGTTTCCAAGGGCTGTAAAAGTGAAGCAGTGCAGAATAGGATTCAACTGTAATTATATTCGAAGATAAATGAGATTCCACACAGCTTCTGCTCACTAACTTTGAATCTTGACAGATATTACCAGAAATATATATGCCATATTAAACTAAATACACTCTTTTTTCTTTTTTCTTTTTTTTTAAATCCTGATCTTGCCAAGTCTGGATGCTTTCTCATTTGGAATGTTCTTCATGTCCCACACTGATTCCCTTCACAACATTCCATTGCACCGGTTCAGATGTAGTGCTGTACATCTGCTGACCTTTGTAAATGCCAATTACAGAGATGTATCCCCAGCTTAATCAGAAATGCACCTGAATGGATCCCCTGCCATGGATACTCTACACATCATTGTGGCATTTGACTGTCTCCTTAGGATTTTGTGTCTGCAAGGCACAACAGGAGCCATGATTTTCTAACACTTTTAGTATACGTTATACGTATGGCACAGGAATCAATGCAACAACTTAATCAGGACACTTAAGCCTATTACTATTATCATTACAGGTCTGTCCTGCCCATCCTTCAAGGAACTCAGGGAAGTGTGCCTGATTCTTCTTGTCCTCTTTTATCCCCACAACAATCCTGTGAAGTGGATTAGGCTGAAACATAAATCCAAGGTCGCCATGAGTTTCATGTGGGATTGCCAGCTCTGGTTTGGGAAATACCTGGAGATTTGGGAGTGGAGCCTGGGAAAGCCAGAATTTAGAGATGGAAGGGACCTAGCAGGGGATAAGGCCATAGAGTCCATCCTCCAAAGCAGTCATTTTCTCCAGGGGAACAATCTTGGTTGTCTGGAGATCGGTTATCATAGTGGGAGATCCCCAGGTGCCAACTGGAGGTTGGCGAGTCTAGGTTCATGGCTAAGTGAGGGTTTGAACCTGTATGTCTCCAGTCCATTCTCCATAAACTACACCCCACTGTTTCTCATCTTTAACCAATATGTAAATATAAAGCAACAATGTCTGAATCAGTGTGATGGACAAGCTAGGTTCTGCCTCTCCCTAAGAGTGACCAATGGGAGCTGATGGAATGTTGGGCAGGGACAGCTGGAAAACATCTGTTAAGAGAGCAGTTGGGAGTTCGCAGCTAGGGAGTTGAGAGGGCAAAGAGGATGACTGACTGAGTGAAACTGTGGAGAAGAGCTGTTTAGAGCTGGCTGAAAATATTAAAATTGTAACAAAGGATCACAATTACAGGAATAGGACCACAGTTCAAAAGTTCACTGGAAGTGAAACATTGTAACTTCTACCTTATTTTCTTCAGTGTTATGTTCAAATCACAACTAAAAGTTAACTTTTTTGTTTTGTTCAATCTTGTGGGCTCTGTGCTTCAGGGAAAGAAACACAGCCCAGTGACCCCTGCTCTGTGCCCAGGATTGAATGCCAAGTGAAACAGGAAAGCAAACTACTTTTGATGCCAGGCATCTGTAAAATATCCCAGGCACTTAGATTAGCCCAATCTGGTATGGGGCCTCCATTAATTCCCAGTTGGGAAAAAAGACTAGTACTCATTTGTTGCTTGTGTTTTTTTTAAATGTTATTGTTCTTAACAAGAAAAATGAAAAGGGAAGAAATACAAAAGGATCACTTCTTACAGCATGTCAAAAACGCAAAAGGAAAAGAAAACACATTGTTAACCTTATCGTTCCATGACATAATAAACAAAGCTCATTGTTTGGTGAATTATCAGTCCTTACATCTCCTAAATATTTTTACTTGCATTTTTTCACTACCAAGACTTAAAGCAGCCAGCGGGGAGTAGGGAGGCATTTTCAGGCAGAAATGGCGGTTAAAGCTCTGTCCTTAGAACTGTGCCCCCCCCCAATCCATCTTGAGCCTTCTTGGGCTTTAGAATTTAGATTTAGAAGCTAAGCTATACTTCTGGAAATTCAAGAAAATACACATGTGGAATAATGCTTACATTTCTTCTGAAAGGTATTTGAATTCAGTCTGACAAATCTCTAGCATGAACACCTGGCGTTTTGGATTTTACTTTTGGATTGGCATGGCTGCAAATGAAATCTCTAGAATGACAGAGCTCCACATCTGTGAAGCAGCCACCAAGAATGTGTCCTCTCTAGGGATGGGCATGAACCAGGAAAACACAGTTCAGTTTGATGTTTATGGCATGTCCGGTTCATGAACCACAGTCACAAACTTTTTGGCACTAAACAGATGGTTCTGTTTGTGTGGTAGAAAGCCCCCCCCCCACATGCTAGAGACACCAAATTTACAGGGGTTCTCCAGCTGTATCTCCTCTACCTGACCTCTAAGTTTGGTGATGGTAATATTTACAGGGTTTGAGTTATGCCCCCCCCCCCCAAAGAAGCTGCCCTGGGAAAGTGCTTTCTGGGGAAATGACAGGCGCATGTTCAGGAGGTTCACTAGTGTATAGAATGGATTCTGTGCAAGCTAGAGACACCAAACTCTCTGCAGACCTCTGGCTGACTCTCCTCTACATGCCTCCAAGTAATGTGCAGATTGGATTTATATGGTCCAAGTTACAGCCTCCCAAAGAAGATGCCCCCATCTTCTATGTTTCCAATGGAGAGGTGGGGAAAAGAGCAAAAGGGCAACAGAAGCCCAGCACAACAGAATCAAAGTCCCAGAGAATGTCTGCAGTAGAAACAGAAGGGGGGGCATGTTTGCAAGCCCAGCAGAACCAGTGCCACAAGCTCAAATGTGTATAGAATGGACCCCTTGCAAACTGTACACACACCAAACTAACAGGGACCTTTACCCTGCCATCCGTTCCTCTACAAACTCTTCAAGTTGGGGGCAGATTAAATTTCTGGTATCCCAGTTATGGGCCCCCAAAAAAGGTCACCCCAGTGCTCTCTCTGGAAAAAGACAGCTGCAGTTACAGGACTCTATAGAACTGCTCAGGAACAAACCAGTGACACCAAACTCACAGGGAAACTTCACCTGGGCAGACCCCCCCAGCCAGACCCTGGAAGAAAAGGTTGCACCCCACCATGTTCACTTCACTGTGAAAAAATTGATTCTATTACAGTCCACAAACTTGCTTCTTCTTTTGTTCCTTTATTTTGTGGCATGCAGTGCTGCTGCTGCTGCTTCCAGACAATTGCCATACGACAACGGATCTCCTAGATATATATTCTGTTTCCCCCAGTGCTTCATCAGGTCACTTTTTTATACATGGAGCCAATGCTCTAAGCCTCCTACTCAGAGTTAATCTTGTGTTCCCCTTCGGCATCTGCAGGCTCTCATTACATTGGTGGGGTGCAACCTTTGGTTGGTCACTGTGGTCCATTTGTGGCTTGAGATCCTGGAAGCAAGGCAAGCATCCCCCCTATGCTCGTAGCCCCAAAGGCAGATTTGGAATGACAGAAAGGCAAACATGACAAGACGTCTGACAGGGGCTCCCCAAAGTAAACCCACAACAGCTTGGCGGGCACCTCAGCACCACTAGACAATCAAGGAAAGCATGCACACAACTCTCTCTCACACACACACCCGGTCTGAAACACAGAGGTCCAGAGCACACCCATCAAATGCAGTGAATTTTTCTACTGTGCAGAGGAATGGAAACACATGAGCTGGCCAGGCCACCCTAAAAGTCTCCAAAGGCAGGTTCAGGATGACAGAAAGACAGACATGCCCACAGTTCCAGCAGGGGCTCCCCAAAGTAACCCCAGGACAGGCAGGCAGGCACCCCTGGCAGGCAATGGAACCTAGCAAGGCATACCCACAATGCTCCCAGGCCCCCTCAGGCCCAAACTCATAGATGGTCTGATCACAGCTCACCCCAGGTGAAATTTCTGATTATTCACCATTAGTGAAACACATTGTTCCAATAAGAAATCACCTGTTGTAAATTGTACAAACGTAATGGAAAGGGCTGGTCAAATGGGGGCTTGCTTGTACAGGCAGATGTTAATTGAGGTAGATGTTTGCTGAAGTGGATGTTGCTCCAAGAGGTACGTGTTGTGCTATGAGATAGATGTCATTTCATAAGGTAGGTTTTGGGTGAGGGAACCCACCCCCACCCAAGGGAGGCAGCCATCCTCCCCCCAAACACGAAAGGCGTAACCCACAGGCCATGTGCTGGATCGCCCAGAGAGGAGGAGGACAACAGGAGGCCTGGATCTTCCCCTTGGCGGTCCAGAAAGGGGTAGCCCAGCAGGGGGAGGCTGACCTTCAGGAAGGCCAACTCGTATTCCCTGGCTGGTTCCAGGTGGGAATGGTGGGAGCTGAGAACATCCCCCAGGTGGAATAACACCTGCTTGCTTTGGACACTGGTGGGAGGGCAGGAGAGGAGATTCATGGCCACACAAGAGAGGTTGGGCCAGATGGCAGCCTGGCATGATCAGTACTACAGGGGATCGACAGAGGCAGGCTCAGGGGACTCAGTGAGGTACTCCCTCACCATCACCTATGCCAAATCCTCCTCCATCACATGCCTGGCAGCCCTGCCGCTGCTGACCTCCCAGTTCACCACTGACAACCAGTAGTGAGGCTTCTCCCTGGTTGGGTTTCTTTGAGGCCAAGGGGCTGTGCTGCAGCTCTTCCTCTCCCCGCCCCAGCCTCTTCCACACACTGTTCCCTCTGGCCATGTCTGCTGGTCTGTAGCCTCTGCACTTCTTTGCAGAGCTCACACTTCCATTGCATGAGCTCTCCATTCCAGAGAACAATGCTGCCCTTTCTCCGGGGGTCACAGATACAGACCAGCTTGTATTCCCTTCCCTTGCAGAGAAGATGCAACCTGGTGGTGATGCCCACATGCCACCTCTGAGCCAAGGCCCTGACCCGTGGGAGAACAGCTGTCCTCTCAGGGCCCAGCTGAAGTGTAGAGGCCAGCATCTGGTCTAGGCGAACAGCTGTCCTCTCAGGGCCCAGCTGACGTGTAGAGGCCAGCATCTGGTCTAGCCCTCAAATCAGAGGGATGACTTGCCCCTGGCTGGCTGTATGGGCACAGAACACATCAGTGGTGTCCTGGAAGGGCTTCAGGACATGCTCTATTTGGAGAGGGTGAGCCAGTCATTGGAGCTGATGCTGAGCTCCTCTTCCCCACGCATGATGGTTATTGAGGAGATGTCATCCTGCACCACACTCTTCTGCTCCACCAAATGTGCAATCAAGGTGTAGGTGGGGTTTCAACAGGTGGGTAACCCCAGAATAAGCTGGTGTTCAGGCTCATCCCTCTCTCTCTCTCTGCCTCTCAAGTAGCAGATGGGCAGACTTGATGCTGTGCGAGAAGTGGGCAGCCAGGTGCCAGCAGGTTTACAGCAAGGACGGCATCTCAAGAGTGGGAGTATCCCAGGTGGCCTTGACAGTGCTCCCCAGCCCTAGAACATCCTTCAGCACCAGGTAAAGCATGTGCACCAAACAGATGATGCCCTTGACGTGCACAGCCCTTACCGCTGCCAGCATGTTGGTGCTGGCATCCTTGACCATGTAGTCACAGTCCACAGATGATGTTGCTACCACCCACCCACTCCCTCAGGCTACTCTGTAGCAAGGTGGTGATGTTTTCGGCCATGTGGTTTGCATCTATCCCCAGCACATGGAGCTGAACCACATTGTAGCCTAGTGGCAAGACTGTCCCAGCCTAGGGCCTAGGCCAACAATCTGGATAGAGATGTTCTCTTGTTGCCACCAAAGGGTGGTGAGAGAGAGGTAGCCATGCTGCTGGCTGCTCCAGAGGCATGCCATGAAGTGCAAGGTTCTGCCTTGTGCTCTGGGGAGCTCAGCATTGACCATTGCCACTGCAGAGTGGTGCACGGCGGGCAAGACTCGTTGGCTCATGGTCCTCCGTGAGGGGATGGGGTACCAGGGAGCCAGGTGTTGCAGCAGCTGGACAAAGGCTACATCCTCCATGAGGGAGATGGGTTTGCCGTCCACAGCAATCATCTCACCTATGAGGTGAGTGACTACTTCCTGGGCCCTCCATATAGCCCTTCTGGATAAGAACATAAGAGACGCCAATGTTGGATCAGGCCAAAGGCCCATCCAGTCCAACACTCTGTATCACACAGTGGCCAGAAATTCCAGTGCCATCAGGAGGTCCACCAGTGGGGCCAGGACATTAGAAGCCCTCCCACTGTTGACCCCCCCAAGCACCAAGATGACAGAGCATCACTTGCCCCAGAGTCCCTATCTATACCTTGTGGCTAATAGCCACTGATGGACCTCTGCTCCACATGCTTCTCTAATTCCCTTTTGAAGCCATCCATGCTCATCTGCTAGCATTGTTGGTGTCCCTATGGGAATGACCTCTTGGAGGGTGGCCTGCCTCCGTGTCCCACCCACCACAGACGAAGTGAGGAGAGCCTTTCTTGGAGGGGGCTGCTGCTCCCCCTCTGCTTCTCCCTGCTGAGAGGGAGCGGGCCTCTTCTTCCTCCCACTGGCTGCCACTTTTTCCCTTGGCAGCAACATAGTGGGATTCACCCTTTGCAGGTGCCTCTGGAGGATGGAGGAGGATAAGTGTGTGTGTGGGTTGCACCCCTCCAGACATGGGCATGGGCAAACCAGGCACTCTGCCATGCAGGGGTCACTGGGAAGGGTGCAGAAAACTTTCCAAAGTGTGGGCTGGAAATGGGGCCGGAGGATTGGAGAAGGTGTGGGGGGACAACTGCTTTCTGGCACTGGGCTGGGAGTAGCCACAAAGGGGTATACTCAAGGCAGGAGCAGCAACAGAAAGTTGTGGGGAAAGGGAGGATTCTCCCCCCCCCCATCACTGCTATTAGAGTCCTCCTCTTCAAAGAGTGTTAGCAACTGCTGGTCTCTCATGGCACACATAGATGTTCACAATCAGGAGGGGTGGGAGGGTATAAAATGTGGATCCTGCCAGGTTCCCAGTCAAATCACTCTCCACACACACTTTGGCAGTGAATGCTTTTATTAGAGATATGAGATGCTATGGGTTCAAGCTCTTTGTTAGGACTGGTTTGCAAAGGCGGGAAAAAGTAACATATAGATGAAACCCCCAAAATTCCATTCACTCCTACGTCAGCATTTCTATAGCAACCCAGACAGATATACCGTTGCCCTATCTGACCTAGCCAGGCGCAAAGATTCACCAAGAATATTCTCGTGAGAACGATGTCTTGGGGCCCACTTCAGAAAGTTACCAAGCGATACTCCTAATGTTCTACTAACACATACACACTAATGTTCTACTAACACATAGGAATGTACATGTCAAGCGAGGGCGGAGGTACAGTGATAAGATGCAGGCAAGACAGATGCTAAGAATAAAATACAAAAGAACACAGCCAGCAAATAGGGAGGCCAGAGCTTGACAGTTCCTCAGCCAAGGAACCCGCTAAGCCCCTCTGCTCAGCATGAGCAGAAAGACAGGGTGACTCAGAGCTCTTGAGTCCCCCTAACACCGCCAAAACCCAGCAGGGGAGAAGAATTCACAAAGTGTGGGTCCTCAGCTGAAGAGCCTACTAGCTATATGAATATAATCATTCACGAACTGCTTGGTATGAGCAGAGAGATGGGTTGGCTCAGAGCCCTGAGTAAACCTAACCCAAACCCCAGCAGGGGAGAGGAATCAGAATCAAAATGTGGGTCCTCAGCCAAGGAGCCCACTAGCTAAGCCCCTCTGCTTGGCATGAGCTGAGAGATGGGGTGGTTCACAGCCCTGAGTTCACCTAGCACTCCTAAACCCCAGCAGTTGAGAGGTGTTCATAATCAGGAACAAATGAATGTGCTCTTCTCCTGTGTAACCACGAACAGCAAATAGAGGAGAGGGTGTGGAGCTGAGCTGATCATATACATAACATTCTGATCCCATAGAGCAGAATGGGAACTCTTATTGGCAGCCATCAGTACCTGTTAAGCTTTGGAGGGCTCCTACTGGTGTTTCCAAGGCTTGAGAATTCAGCCCCACCCCCCACCCCATTGCCTTGGAGTTTTGAAAACAGTTTAATTGAGCAGAGATAGTCTGACTGGAAATATAATCATTCGCAAACCGCCATGAACAGCACCAAAGTTCATGAAATGTTTGTGCCAGGTGCCCTTCCATGAACATTGCTTCATGGCCCACCCAAAAATTGTGAGGAATTTTATGTCATGAGCTGGTTCATGCCCATCCCTAGTCCACTCCACATATCCTTGCTGTTCAAACATTGTGCATGGATAGTACAGTTTTTTTAAAGGTACTATATAATGATCAAGGGGCTGCGGTGGCTCAAGTGGTTAAGACACTGACCTGCATACCGGAAGGTTGGTAGTTCAGCAGTTTGAAACCTGAGTGCCGCAAGACGGAATGAGCTTCCATCTCTGGCTCCAGCTCCTGCCAACCTAGCAGTTTGAAAGCAAGAAATTGCAAGTAGATAAATAGGTACCACTTCGATGGGAAGGTAAGAGTGTTCCATGTGCCTTGGTGTCTAGTCATGCCGGCCACATGACCATGGAAATGTCTTTGGACAGCCCTGCCTCTTCGGCTTTGAAACGGCAACCAATAAGGTAGATTAATGAGAAGAATTAAGCTAAAGGAGAGTTACATTATGGACCATTTTCCTGTCTTATTTTATTTATGATTACTGTCAACTATCCCCAGCATAGCATTGGCCTTCTTTATTGCAGTCACACACTGCAATAAAGAACAGCACCAAAGTTCATGAAATGTTTGTGCCAGGTGCCCTTCCATGAACATTGCTTCATGAACCACCCAAAAATTGTGAGGAATTTTACGTCATGAGCTGGTTCGTGCCCATCCCTAGTCCACTCCACATATTCTTGCTGTTCAAACATTGTGCATGGATAGTACAGTTTTTTAAAAGGTACTATATAATGATCAAGGGGCTGCGGTGGCTCAAGTGGTTAAGACACTGACCTGCATACCGGAAGGTTGGTAGTTCAGCAGTTTGAAACCTGAGTGCCGCAAGACGGAATGAGCTCCCGTCTCTGGCTCCAGCTCCTGCCAACCTAGCAGTTTGAAAGCAAGAAATTGCAAGTAGATAAATAGGTACCACTTCGATAGGAAGGTAACAGTGTTCCATGTGCCTTGGTGTCTAGTCATGCCGGCCACATGACCATGGAAATGTCTTTGGACAGCGCTGCCTCTTCGGCTTTGAAACGGAGATGAGCACCACATCCCTAGAGTTGGATTCGACTGGCTTTCGAGCAAGGGAAACCTTTACCTTATTGTAAAGTACTGGGTTCACCGCATGGAGGACTTGGACTACAACATGCGTTCAGACGCGTTTATTGCACTTCACAACAAGACAAAGACAACGGCCCTGCTAGGCCAACTATATACACTCTACCCGCTAGGTCCCCTTTGTGTTTGGGGACCAAGCTCCTGCTTTAGCCATGGACCCCTGGTGGTGGTCAGCGTACATAACACTTATATAATGATCAAATGCTGTGATGGAACAAAGAAGAGTATGTAGTCTCTGAAACAGGCCAGTCCTGAGATGGTAAGGACCCTGGAGATCAAACCCAGCCTTTTAAGTGGTGCATTGTAAGACCATTAACAAAATGATTTTGTTGGTGCTGTAATTATGAGGCTACCAAGAGCTAGTAAATGCAAACAGAACAATATCTAATTGAAAGTTCAGTTTCCTGTTGTAACAAGGTTATCTTGGCTACATTGCCTGAATCACTAAGGATACCAATGAATAACTATTTTAATTAAATAAGAATCAGACATTTATGTGTTTGTGCCATTTACCCTTCATCATGAACACTTTTCAGAACCTATTATGGTATAGCTATTTAGGTATACAAAGCATTGGTAAACAACAAACAAACATACACATACCCCTCCCTCCCAGATACTGGTCAAAGGTGTCCTTGGTGGGAAGTGAGTGTGACTTCTTAGTATAAAGGTCAAATGAGAAAAGACATGGAGAGCTGCGTGTTCAGAGCTCTGAAGCATTTTTTTCTTTGCAAATAACAGCCAATTCATTTTGATCAGGACCATAAGAGAGAGATTAACCTTTCCCTGTGCCATTTTCCCAGTCTCAAAACTGTCCTGTGGAATTGTTATTTACCCCCCCGGGCACATAAAGGTACTCTGTAAGTTATCTGTATCTTTGTGTCAGTGGGGAAAAGGCTCATTTCAGGTAATGGTAGCATGGCAAAGACTTAAACACCACCTCTTTCATGCCGTGGTCACAATTTAAATTGAGTGCTGCATGGCTACGGTTTTTAAAAAAAAGGAAAACAGAGGGTTCAAAACATGAAACACAACCTTTTGTCTAGTTTGACCCTGGATGAGGGCATGAGGCAGTTCGGGGAAGTGTTATCAAGTCAACTGTACAGACTAGCCAACGTACCAGAAATATTCAGTGTTTCAAGCCTCACTAGCACATCTAACCTATGTGTGTGTGAGAGACCAGAGAGAAGGCAAATCAAATGGAAGGTTAGCAACTGTAATGGGGCTACTTCAGGAGAACATCTTCTGGGATAAAAAGAACTGCCACTGTGGAGGGGTATTAACAGCTGAATCTTCAAGTGAAAAGGCCCCCTTTGCTCGTATACTACTGTAACTAATGAACTATTATAAAACTAGTAATAGTTGGAAATGTTAAGATCTGGTTCTCATTCTGGTGCCTGGATGTCTTGCTTAGGGTTTACAAAGGGGGAGGGGAGAAGAGTGAAGAGTGAGTGACTGAGCAGATATGACCCTCATAGGGACATTTATTAATCACCAGAACACAGAGGGAGGTCTTTCTTTCAACAACATGGTTTACACCAGTCCCATCGCTGTCTCACTGCCTTATGGAGGGCTCTGATTTTATTCTTTATTCCTCGTTTTGCTGGCTATTCTTTCATGTCTGGCACCGCACAGTGTACCTGTTAACTACAGGGGAATTTGCTTGCACATACTGGCATACAGACTATACTACAGGGTCTAGGAAGATGCTGCTTGTTCCCTTTCTGATGAAAGGCAATGGATTCAATGCTGTCAACTAACAAAGGCAAACATTATTCTCAGGTACAGAAGAGGTGATAGCAGTAAATGCTATTTAACTCCCCTAGATGGCAGGTTCTGTCTACTGGGCCATTTTAAGATGTGTGTAATATGTTGCAGAGACAGAGAGGCAGTGTGTGTAATAAGTTGCAGAGAAGTTACGAAGAATACTCAGGATATGATATCCCCAACCCCCCAGAATCAGTCCTTCTCAATCTGTGGGAGAGTAAAACAACTCCTAAAGCGAGGAGGAGGAGGAGGAGATTGGATCTATACCCTGCCCTTCACTACCCGAAGGTTTCTCAGAGCAGCCTACAAACTCCTTTCCCTTCCCCTCTCCACAACAGACACCCTGTGAGGTACGTGGGGCTGAGAGAGCTCTTTCAAGAACTGCTCTTTCAAGAACAGCTTTGACAGAACTATGGCTTGCCCAACGTCATCCAGCAGCTGCAAGTGGAGGAGTGGGGAATCAAACCCGGTTCTCCCAGATTAGAGTCCACACACTTAACCACTACACAACTGGCTCCTCATGACAATGATGACAACTGCCAAAGCTTTTATAGTCTCATGTTGGAAAAAAGACTCCCTCCCTAGCATAGAAAAATGGCGTACCAAACTTTGGGAGTATGGCACATTAGATAATTTAATAGAGAAATGGTACCAATTTCTGGACTGACTTGCCTGATTATATCCTGACATTTTAGAATAGCTACTTCCGCTTTTCTCTGTCCACTTCCTCCTTCTCCTAGTTACCTTGTTTTGTAATGTTTTATATATAGAGCAGATATATATATATAATAGATTCTATATTATATAGAACAGTGTTGAAATTGTACTCCTTCTATTAATATTGTGTGTTTTCCCTAAAGAATATCCACCATATATTTATAATGTTAAGTCGTGAGCTTAACAAAGAGTCGGAGAGTGATTCAGCAAGAATGCGGCTTTTATTCTTCAGCTTCGTTACTTCTCCAACACGGATCACCATCAGTCAGCCAGGACAGCTTTAACACAGAAGCTGGCCTGCTTTTAAACCTTCCCGGCTAATGTAGCCACTCCCACTGTACAAATACAACCTATCAGGTTGAACGGATGATGACCAATCACAAGTGCTCCCGCTCCGTAAGGTGATTGGATAACACAACCTGGGCTAGTGCTCCTATTGGTTACATTAGGATCCTAGCCCAGGCCGAAGCTTAACATTGCACTTCAATGAGATGTTTCACATACATCAAGTCCTATACAGATCATGCATTCCAGTCCATCTGCATACATAACATATAAGGTTTACATATTGTAATCTCTGATCAAACTGTATATGTCTATGTTACTGTTGTTTGTTATCTGTTAATCTAGAGTCTAATAAGTTACAGAGGCAGCACTTAACTAGATTTTTATCCTGCGTGTTCTCCAAGGATCACTTGGCAGCATACATGATCCTTCACACGATTTTATCCTCACAACAATCCTGTGGAAGTCAGGCTGAGTGAATGCTAAAATTCACCGCCAACGCAGGCATTTGTGCATGAGATGAGATGATGAGAATCTGCAATCTCTTGGTGGCTTTCCCTAAGAGAAGCCAGGGAAGGTAGGCATGTGGCAGTTGGGGGTATGTATGTGTGGACTAGTCATTTCCACTGCAGACTGCACCATTTCTTCAATAAAAATAATCTTCCCAGGATTCATTTTACGGTTGGAATAAATTAATTCTGCATTGATAAACAGCTGCCTAATAGTGCCATTTAAGATCACTTCCCCAGGAGTATGCTTGATTGAACAGACCTCAGTAGGATACTGAGTAGACTTGCTTGGGTTTGCTTTCTAAATTACCATATCATTTTACTGGGAACAATGCATATTGTACAAATATTATAACAAAGATGATTTGCTGCAAGCGATTGCCTGAAGGCTGTGTTTCTGAGAAACGGTTCACCTAGTATTATTGTTGTTTGTTCATTACCATTTTTCCTTTCCCTCTTTTGTTCCCTCCAGTTAGATTGGGTGGATGGGGCAGAGCACTGGATTGGTGCAGTAAGGGGGGGGGACCTTAGAATAAACCCTGGTTGTTCCTAATGTTCACCCTATCTGTTCCTGCTGCTCTGGAAACTTTCCATTCTTCTTGGGTCATTCTTTCCACTTGCACAAAGAACACTGAGATCAGTCTGAGGTTTCTGTCGGAATTTGACATTTCAGCCGCTGACCTGGGTAGAGATGTTCATTTTAGTTTCAACTTCTGTTTTCTCTCTTCGTTTTCATTTTTACATGTGTTTGCTAACTTTAGGAGGGGGGGTTGTTTATTTATGTTGGTTTCCATTGGAAGCACATTCCTGGCTGCATATTTTATCCTCCCCCAGAATGGGTCACATTTTCAGGGATGGATGGTGTCCCTCACCCAAGAGATCCTTCCTGCCAAATTTCAGGCAGATATGAAAAAGCATCCCTGTTTACAGATAATTAAAATTCTCACTTGCAGAGTGGGAACATGGATTGTTTGGCTCTTCAAGAAAGCAGATAGCAGACCCAAATGATATAATAAGAAATAGAGGAATCCCAGGGTATTTAGTGTCAAGAAAGTGGAGGTAAGGTTTTTTGTTTTGTTTTTTTAAAGCATAGGGCAAAGGAAACTAGATCTGTCCCTTCTCCTCTAATTATCTTGCTGTATTCTGGTGCCTACATATTTAGTTCTCCACTTGAGCTGGAAATGAGCCTGGCTGGGAGAAATAGGCATCAAGCACTAGGAAACAATGAGGAAAGGCATTGGAGATTGCAGGGTTTAGTTTCCTCTCTATTTTTGCACACAGTTTGCTTAAAAACACACACATGTTCATAACACATTAATGGTTGGTACTTAAAGCATAAAATACCTTCTTCTCAATTACTGTTTCCACGGCAAAATTCATAAACAGTGAGCCATCACATGCTGAAAGGGTATGAGTTGGTACCAGAATTACAACTTGACTTTACTATGGCTGCCAAAAAAATACAGTACTACCCACTGTCATGTCTAGTTTGATCCTTAGTTTAATGCACTAAGAAAAGCTGCCTATGAGGCTCATGCACTTTTATTTAAGATCAGTTTTATTTTATTAAAGAAAGAGACAAGAAGGAAAACATGGCATTGGGGAGGAAGGAAGGATAACAACAGGAAAAGAGACAGAATTCCATATCTTTAGGACTTCTTGTTTATTTACACATCTGGCTTCTTTTCAAGAAACAGCCTCTTGATTAATCCCCTTATGCCCAAATAGAAAAAAGGGTTAGTTTCCATAGGACAAATGTTTCCGGTTACATGTCAGAACAAACTTGGACAACAACAGAAAATTTCAGAATTGGAAGGAAGACATGCCAGCTCAATGTTGGGAAATACCTGGAGATTTTGGGGGCAGAGCCTGAGGACGGGGTTGGGGAGGGGCCTGGAATTCTCCTGGAATTACTAATTTCTAGAACTACATAGATCGATTCCCGAGAGGAAATGGCAGCTTCAGAAGGTGGATTCCATGGCATCCCACTCTTGCCAGGCTCTGCCCCCAAATCTCCAGGAATTTTCCAACTGGCAAGTTAGCAACCCTAATTAGGGTATGCGTAAACTTGCCTTAACTAAGCAACAGGTTTCATGGTTTTATCAGGAGGTAAAAGTAGACAGCTAGCAGAGAAAAGTAAATAAAATACAACTTACGGAATGGGTGACTGTGACTCAGTAGTTTTAAAAAGAAAGCTAGTAGGCTTATAAAGCTAACAGATGTAAACAAGACAAATCACTGCAAACTATGCATTACCAAAATTTATTAATGCAAATTGTAACATATTCAACCATACATTCATATATGTTTTACAGACAACAGAAGCCAAACTTCAGATGGTGAAAACGGATGGAATTGGATGAACTCCCCCGGAGTTGAGACTCGTTTCGAAGCGTCTTTTTCATACATACAACCTCATACAGCTGTGCATCCACGTGGTCATTAATCTTCCAAAATGGACTTTCCTTGATTCCTATATGTTTTGATGTCATTCACCAAATATTCTTAACAACAATATTCAGGACGGGCTGATCAAGCTAACAGAACTGCTAGCTGTGTTGTTTAGAAGGTTTTCTCCAAAAACTGGTCATTACTCCCATATTGTACGCACTGGCACAAACTCCTTTTGCCTAGTATAACATGCAGTTCTTATAAGTAGTAGGTATAGGTCCCTGCCTTCTGTAGCAGATGGTTACTAGCTTTTCTCACTACTACTATCCACATATGGTATGAGTTGAATGCACTGTCTTCCGAACAGAGCAAGAACTTGAAAGGTCATTAAATCCTTTGAACCAAGGCCACATCCTGCTTTTGCCATGAAGCAAGAGGATCATATAACAGAAAAGGTGGTGACCTACATTTGCTTCTAGCAAAACCCTCTGGTGGAGCAACGTTGACAATTCCCTTCTCGTTATTTATTAATTAAAATATTTATACCTTGCCTCTTCATAAAAAAATATCTACACTGCAGCACCCAGCTTTTAAATGATAAATAACAACAAGCCCATGAAGAAACCTAAATACTTCATAATAAAATAAGGATTACAGTGCAATCCTATGCATTCCAGTTTAGGAAACATCCAGTCATTTTGTATCTGGTAGCAAACTGGTAGCCTGTGCAGAGTTTTTAAAACAGGCAAAATCCATATAATTTGTATCTGCTAGCATCTTAGTTGACACATTTTGAACCAAGTTAATGCATTCAAACAGCCATCAAAGACCACCCCGGGTCGAGCACATCACCATACAACGTTCCAGCATAGAAGAAATACTTCAGATTATTACATATCACACCTCTCAAGGAAGGTGGAAAACTAGCTAAAGGTAAAGCTAGTTTAAAGGTATTATGCGCTACAGAGGAAATATGTACAGTATTTCTGTCTGTGACCTCCTAGTTTAAAAGTACACCCAAGCTGTGCATCTGCTCCTTAAGTGGGACTGCAACTTCCTTCCAGAACAGGATCCCAGAATCATAGATCTTTCACAAACCTTGACTGGCCTTATTAAACAGCAGCACCTCAGTCTTGTCTGGATTGAGGCTCGGTTTATTGGCAGTCATCTAGCCCACCAGTTAGGGCAGGGGTATCAGACATATGGCCTGGGGGTTTGAACCAGCCCATCCAGGGCTCTTATCTGACCCGTGAGCAACTGGTGCGAAGGAAAGAAGGCAGGAGGCTGCTTTGGGAGGTGAGCAGGCGCAAGTAGTGAGGTGTGTGTAGTCGAACCTGTCAAGAAGAGAAAGGCAATTGCTAGGGGGCTATGAGGCTGATGTAAAATAGCATGGGGGGGAAAGGCAGTGAAGGTGGAGAAAGGGATGGAGCCAGCAGGGGAGAGAGGAGGAGGAGGGCTGGCGTGTGGATTGGGAGGCAACTGGGCTGACTTGTGCATGTTGCTCTGTGGGGAAAGACGTCCTGGCCACAGAAGTGAGTGGAAGAGTGATGGGGGAAAAGAGGCGCTGCTGTCACATGTCTGAACAGCTGCAGAGCCAGGAGGCAGAGTGAGTGTCAGGGAGGGTGGGGGACTGCAACCGTCCTTCTCCCCCACACTTGTTCTCAGCCCATGAAAGAAAAGGGTCATGAGAGGACAAAAAGCTCCCCTTTGAGGTTTTGGAAACAGCCTCTCCATCAGGCTTTCCCCTCAGCCCCATGGCTTCTGTGGGAAATGCAGGTGGGGATCTGGGACAGGCAGATCCAGACACCCCCACCCTACTCCTGACCCTGGACCCTGTCGTCTGGGTTACCTGGGGCTGGCCACTCAGCCTGGACCACCTCACAGGGTTGTTGTTGATGGTGGCTGTGGGCCAGTGGAGGGGAAATCCTTGAGATCCTCAAAGGTAGGATGGGGGAAGAGAGGAAACAAAGAGCAAGAGACGGATTGTAGCCATGCTCAGCTCCTGAGGCCTTTACATATGGAGTGTGTGTGCTGAAGAACTACCATATTTACTTGCAAGGAAAATGACTCATCTCCTGAAAGTGCTAAATATACAAAAAGTAGCTAATTTGCATGGAAATGTAAGATACCCCCCCTTTATGGTATCCCTTGGAAAAAACCGAGTCTTGCATATGATTAAATACATTTATTGGGGCTTTTGTGGATTCCCCAGTAAATCAAGTGCACTCACTCCTAGGAATCAATTGCTTTTGTTTATACTTTAAAAAAATAATATAATTAATTGGGTTTGCCCGTGTCCTTTATAAAGTTTATATCTCAGGTACCTGGCATTACAGTTTGCGGCACATGCGGCTGGCCCGACAACGTAACATTTATGTCAGATCTGGCCCTCGTAGCAAATGAGTTTGACATCTCTGAGTTGGGGCCATCTGCTGGCTTCCCCAACTCAGTTGGAAATAAGTAATAGACACTTCAGTCCACAGTTCTGAACGATCTCTCTCAACTGTTTCATATAGACGTTTAATAATATGATGAATAAAATTGAACTCTGTGAAGATCCATATTTAAAATATCATATCATGGAGCAGTTGTTTCCCAGACCACCCTCTGAAACTAGTCAGCCAGACAAGAACAGAATTACCAAAATATTGTGCCCCGAACACCCTCAATACTTAGTAGCAAAAGCCACTGCCTGTAGGGTTGCCAGCTCTGGGTTGAGAAATTCCTGGAGATTTGGGAGTGGATCCAGGGACAGAATTTGGGGAGGCGAGGGAACTTAGTAGGGTATATTGCCATAGAGCCCACACTCCAAAGTAGACATTTCTCTAAGGGGAACTGATCTCTGTAGTCTAGAAAGCAATTGTAATTCGGGGTGGGGGTGGGGTCTCCAGGCACTGACTGGTGGTTGGTAACACACACTGAGAGGTACATGAGACTTAACAAGGTCATGGACTAATTGAATCTTTCCCTTAAAATGAGTCCAGTTGCATTCAAAGAAAGCTTATATCATACAGCTGCTGTTTTCTCAAGCGCCTTGCTCAAAAAGGAGATATTTGCTGCTGGGCAATAATTGTTTAAATCTTCTGGTCCTGCTTTTTAAGAAGTTGTTTCATGATTGCCTTATTCAAGATGGCTGGAATGATTCCCTCTTTTTAGTATCCCAGTGACCCAGCCAGTAATTTTCTCTGGCCAGGACTTCTGAGAGTCACTGTTGGCTCCCTTCATTCCCCTCAGATCCAACTCAAGTATCATATCAAAGGAAATCACATGACTTGCCCTGCTTCCTGGGACCCCAAGGTGACCAGGACCCCTGGAATTCTGTCCCACTATCCCCCCCCTCTTGGCAGCCCTACCTCTGGTTTGATATTATGACCCAAGAGGAACAAGGGTCAAACAGGGTCACATTCCTCCAAGCAACTTGCCTACATCCTGAGGTCTCAACAACTGTAATTCATCCAAGAAAACCCAATAAAAGTGTCCTATTGGTCTGCTATAACAAAAGAGTCCAAGTCATCACAGATTTGTTATTTTATCTGCAATATGCTCAGCAGAACTATCACCATGGGTTGTTGTGCAATAGTGGTTTATATCATCAGAGGTTACATTTAAGAGCCCCCTCCTTACCTGGACAAGCTCTGCTAGATGACTTTGTGCGAACAAAAAGATGGTGATGTCAGCACACTTCACCATGTGGAATATGTGCTCTCAGTGGTGTTCAGTCTTATTCACTGTGAGTTTTCCACTTGTGTTCTAGATGTCTACCAACATCTACATAGTTGTTATTGAGGATGAAAGTCCACATAAAAATATATGATGTATTCCAATAGCAGCTGAATGTCTAGAGATCATTCTTTCTTATGAGCTAGAGGATGGGATATATGGGATCACTCAGGTTGACTGTCATGGGTTGCCCTCAGACTCACTGTTGTAGTTAGGCTTGCCAAGTCCCCCTGGGGGGCGGGGAAACCCCCACTCCAGAGGCCCATTCCCCGCTGCTGGTGGATCGGGCCCCGGGGGGAGCCCCACTCCGACGTGCACGTCACCCAGAGGTGACGCGACCACGCCGGGCACGCTGGGGCGGGGCCATGGTCATCCGAGGAAAAACTCAATGGTTTTCCCTTGGATGGTCATGGCCCCACCCCCAGCGTGCCCGGTGTCGTCACGTCACTTCCAGGTGACGTGCGCGCTCGCGCTCAAGACGCCTGCCGGGAGTTCCCCGCTGCGGCGCAACATCCCACTTGGCAACCCTAGTTGTAGTACTACAGAGAATAAGAATTCTTCTAAACTGGTAAGAAAATTGCAACCTTTCCTTTGTTCAAATGAAAACAACAGCAGCTTTATTCAACAACAACAAAAACATACCTTATATTTATTTATTTATTCGTTCATTCATTCATTCTCTAAACTACCCTTCTCCATACTTGAGGCTCAGGGCACTGTACAACGTTCAGGGATATAATCATAATTGAATTTAAAACAGATTAAAAACAATAAAACAGATGCAATGACCATTCCAGATGGTGTCTAGAACCAAATTACCCTAAGGGGGAGGAGTGAACTGAAAAGAGGCCAGGCTAATTAAAAAACATTGCTGTCCCCAACCATAGGCCCGGCGGAACATCTCTGCCTTACAAGCCCTGCGGAACTGACCTAGATCTTGCAGGACACGGATGTCATTTGGGAGAAAGTTCCATCAGGCAGGGGTCAGGGCCAAAAAGGCCCTGGTTCTGGTTGAGGACAGCCGGATATTTTTTGGGCCATGGCCCTCCAGAAGATTTTTCTCAGCTGAGTGCAGTGCTCTGTGAGGGGTATACCAGGAGAGGCAGTCCCAAATGTATGTTGGCCCCAGACCATTCAGGGCCTTGAAGGTTAATACTAAAACCTTGAACCTGATCCAGTATTCAACCTGAAGCCAGTACAGCTGGCAAACCACTGGTTGGATATGTGCTGTTAAAAGGTTCCACGAGAACCCCTGCCATCACATTCTGGACCAGTTGTAACTTCTGGGTCAGTCTCCAGGGTAGCCCTGCATAGAGGAAGTTACAGTAATCTAACCTAGAGGTGACCACTGCATGGATTACTATAGCTACTGTGGCGAGACAAGAAGGGGGCCAGTTGCCTGACTTCTGCCATATGCCCTCATATGAACCTATCTACTCACTCTGGCTGTCTTCAGAGGCTCTGCTTCAGTTGCCCCCACCATCTGAAGCTAAATGGGCAGCAACCTGAGAAACAGTTTTCTCAATCATGGCACCACAATGTTGCACTTTCTCCCCAGGGAGATTCATCTGTCTATCGGCTCCTTCTTCCTTCTTCTTGTTTCATTTGGCATACCCCCAATCACAGTTATTAGACCTCCTCCCTGGCTCTGGCATTCTATGTTTATGTGTTTTTACTGAATCTTTTTTAAATTTTAAATTAAATAAATTTTGTTTTTAATTGTTCAGATGTTTAATGTTTTTATGTTCACCACTTTGGGGACCCTAATTGGTTAGAAAGGCAACATAAAAAAATGTTAAATTAAAAAAATGATGGTCGACCGAACTTTCAGTAATACCGTCATTAAACTGTAAAAATAGCAATTGTAAATGTTCTATTAATAGCGTTCTTTCAACAGCCAGAATCTAGTGTCAATAGTTACATTACAAAATATAGCCGCTTTTCCAGTTACATGGAATTCTCCCCAGCAGTAAAAAGTATAACTAGCTGTTCTACTGAACAGCCTGGTGCCATAGCCAAAAGTGGAACAATTACATCATCTCTAACTCCTTGATAATAATTACAAAACAGCAGCACATAGGATACAGTGTCTATCATCCCTGTACCAAAAGGACATAGTCAATCATTTGAAGGGATGTGCTAGTAAAGCCCCTCAAGTATTGCTTGATGCCAAAATGTTACAATGTGATAATGTAATCAGTTCTCCTATATTATGGTACATTTAAGATTTGTTTTAAAGTGTACATTTCTTAAGTTCGGAAGGTTTAGTTCCATGGCTAAAGGTGAACAAGGTCTACATGCCCCACTAAACATATTCTGGTAATCTATATCACAAACTCTTTGCTCAACCGATGCCTGGGCCTTCTTCAGATTGTATTACAACAGAAAATCCAACAATGTTAATTTTTGGGTTTTGACTTTCTTCCGTTTGTTCATAGTACATCTTTCAATACAAAAGGGTAAAACTAGAATACTGAGTTCTATGGTAAAATAGTCTACCAGAATTTTATGGCTGCAGTCTTTGCAATAGCTGTGAGTAAACATAATCCCACCTTGAGGTTCATAACTGTGAATTGTAATACATTTAGGGAACCCCAGAGCAGCTCTAAGGAATCGAGCCTGCATCTTCTATATGTTTGGATTGTATCCATCAAGCCACCCCCCTCCCTGAATATATGAACTGCAGCAGAACATCCACCTTAGACATAATGGAATCCAGTAATTCTTAAAACAGATCACTTCCATTTGTTTGAGCACACAAGGACTTTGTAGTCTGTTTATCAGAAGAATGAAATACAATGCCCAAACACTTATAGAACTGTACTTGACCTAGCAAATGCCCATCCACAGACCATCTAAACCAGAGGCGTCGAACTCATTTGTTATGAGGGCTGGATCTGACATAAATGTCACTTTGTCAGGCCAGGCCATGTGTGCCATAAAATGTAATGCTGGGTACCGGAGATAGAGACTGTATAAAGAACAGCAGCCGGTAAGCTCTGAGTTGGTGTAACCTCACTGCAAGGCCCCATGGGCTGGGCAGCAATGCAGCACTGGGCAGATGCTCCCACGCTGCTTGACTGCTGCAGATAAGGTTATTCTACCATGCTGAAGCCACAATCAGACTGGCTCCATCCACTCCCCACCCCAAGCAGTCTTCTGTTCCCTCCCTTGCATTAGTTGCTTGTGGGCTGCATAAGAGCCCTGGATGGGCTAGTTCTGGCCCCCGGGCCTTATGTTTTATACCCCTAACCTAAATGTTGCTGTTTGCAAAGACCGTAACTTTTGTTTTATCAGAATTCATTTCCAAATACTTGTTTCTGCAGGAGGAGGAGATTGGATTTATACCCCGCCCTTCACTCAAAGTCTCCGAGTGGCTTACAAACTCCTTTCCCTTCCCCTCCCCACAACAAACACCCTGTGAGGTAGGTGGGGCTGAGAGAGCTGAGAGAGAACTGTCCTTGAGAGAACTGCTCTGACAGAACTATGGCTTGCCCAAGGTCATCCAGCAGCTGCAAGTGGAGGAGTGGGGAATCAAACCCAGTTCTCCCAGGTTAGAGTCCATGCACTTAACCACTACACCAAACTTAAGAGCATGTGGTTTGAGAAAGAAGTTCTTAAAAGCTGGGAGAGGAGTAAATAATTAAAAGACAGACTGCATGCTTCCCTATGCAACTTTGTAAGCTCCAAGATTTGGTGAGAACATCCCCTTGATGGGACACAGCACTTAGGATGTACTTTATTATGAAGACTCTTTTTATTACTCATGGAGGTTCTACTGCCTCTGCTAGTGTAGCTGATCACTAATGACCATGCCCAATGTTGAAGAAGTACCCAAGAAGCTAGTGAGCATTTGTGGCAGTTTCAAAGGATATGAAGAGCCAGACAACAGGGGAAAGTGGACCATTGAATGGTAGGAGCAGGGGTCATTTCGTAGAAAAAGAGCTAGGGGAACTCATTAGCATAACCCATTGGGGCCCGGCGGTGGACCTGAAAGACCAGCGGGAGTGCGAAGAAGCCCCGCCAAGGCCCTCCCTGGCCCCAGGCAGGCAGGGATGGGGAGAGGTGGGGAGGAAGCAACTTACCCTCCCTCTTCTCCTGCCTCCTCCTGGCTGAATGAGGGCTGGAAGCGGGGTGGCCGGAAGCAGGGGGTGGGGCTTCGTCATGTGCCCCGCCCCCCTGCACCTCACCCGGGGGAACTGCGTTCCCCTACGTTCCCCCCTGAAAGGACCTCTGGGTAGGAGCCAATTGTCAGCGCACTGAACACTTCCAAATAGCACACAATCTGTTTTCCATTAAGATAGAGTAAGGTGGGTAGCTGTGTTGGTCTGAAGAAACACAACAAAGTTTGTGTTCAGTGGCACCTTTGGTATTTAAAGGTGCCACTGGACTCGAAATTTAATATGTTTTCCTGTGATGGCTGTCACTCTTTGATTTTATTATTGCTGATACAATGGCAAATTTAACCTGTGGATATGGAAGTGTTGAGGAGCTGTATAACGAAGTATGAAAAAAATGCCTTAGGTTAGATAGTTTGGAGGGGGATGAAAAGCATATCATCTCTGAAAATGGATCTGAGAATCCCCTGTTCTGGGTCTGCAATTACTGTCCACTTTGAGGTATTCCCCCAAAGGAGGATCAACTATATGTCCTCATTCAGGGAGAAGAATCGTTAAGATACCAGGATATTCTGGATAAAAAAGGCAATCTTAAATTACCAGAACAATTATCCTGGTGGAAGAAAGCGCAACTGGAATCAATATATTTGAAGGATAAGAAACAAGGTTTTAATAAGAAAATAACTGAACTAGAAGAAATTGTTTTAACAGCAGAAAACAAAGCGATAAAGAACATATATAAGGTTTTATTGGAAGATGTGATGGTGGAAGAAATAGTGAAAAAAAATATGATCGTATGGTCCCAGAATATAGGCCATAATATTAATTTAGAAGAGTGGGAGCAGATTTGGCTGAAGAATATAAAATTAACTAATGCTGTGTCATATAAAGAGAACATGTATAAGATGGAAAAAATAACAAGAACTAATATCCTGTTTACTCCAGAGATACTGTTATTGAATATATTTCCAAAAGACTTGATAAAGCAGATAGGTATTTGATAGTTCATATGTCTGCAAGGATAGTATATGCCAAATATTGGAAAATAATGGAAATACCAACAAGAGTACGTGAATAAACTATTTGAAACAGCGGAAAATGACAAACTGACACTTGAGATGAGAGCCAGCACAGAATGGACTTTTCAAAAAACTTGGAAGAGATTCTGTGATTGGTATAATGTAAACGCAACTGATAGATAAATGTAGTAATTTGAGAATGCAGAAAAGATAAGCTTAGTAAAACAGATAACGAATTTAGAAATTTAATAAGCAGAAGAAGTGATAAAAGTCTCTTGTTATATGTTATATGTTGTTGGGTAGATGGGTGTTGTTTGTATGTATGTCTGTAGTATATAATGAAAAAAAAATAAAAGTGTACCCTCGGGTACTTAAAAAAACACACAACTATATGTCCTCATTCTTTAGAAAGACATTTTTATATCCCCCCCACCAGACTCCGACAAGGAAGGATGCTGAGACCAAATTATCTGAAGATGCCGATGGCCTTCCCACAGTCTCACAACGAAAAAGCAGGAGCAGTTCTACAAGGCAGGTACATTCTTTTTAAGGCTTGAAAAATCTGCAACCGAGCCGAAGCGGGCTGTTAAAACGCTGCCATCCCCCCTGCTCGATGCAGTTCTGGGATCTCTACTGCCCGCTCGGGGTGACTGCACGCCAAAGAGCCTCCCCAGCCGCCGCCGCCGCCTGTCTCCCGGCCACTGGGGCTCCCTCTCCTGCCACCGCGACGCCGCCCCAGCGCTCCTGTGCGCGTTTCCATCTGGACTTACCCCTGAAACCAACGCCCATAGTGGCGGAAGCCCATCCCACCCCTCCAGCCCAGGCTGGGATTAAGCGCCGCCTCCCTCGCCCTCCCTGACGGTCGGCCCCCATCCCCGTCCCGTCCCCCCCCACCCCCCCGGCATCGCCGCAGCCGCAGTTCACACTTGTCTTGACCGCTTTCCAGGCAGCGCGTGGGGCTCTCGGAACGGGCCGAGCGCTGGCGGCTGCAGTGCTCACTTGTGGTGCCTGGGCGCTGAGGAAACTCCTGGCACGCGGGGGCGCGCGCGCGCACGGGAAGGGGGAGCGAGAGGGAGAGGGAGGCGAAGCTCTTGTCCTTGGTGCCCTCTGCAGACTCTTTCTGCCGCCGCCGCCGCCGCCGCCGCCGCCGCCTTTGAGTGCAGGAGGAGGAAGGTCTGGGCTCAGCTGACCAAGGAGGAGTAGCAGCGAGCAGCGAGCGCCGCCGGGAAGAAAGAGGCGAAGCCAAGGGACATTCGGAGAGCAAGAGAGCGCGAGCAAGAGAGGCTCCCCTCCCTTTCTCCGTCTCGTTCTCTTCCCACCTCCCCCTTCTCCCTTGTCAAGTGCCCTCCCCTCATCCCTCCTCTGCGGGCTCCCTTATTCCAGCTTCATGGGCAAAGTGTGGAAACAGCAGATGTACCCCCAGTACACCACCTACTACTACCCCCAGTATCTGCAGGCTAAGGTACGGTAACCGCCGGGCTCCTTCCTTGCTTCTTTGCCAGGGAAGGGCACAGGGGGCGGCTGGGCTGGGCTGCAGTTTGCAGGCTTGCTAACTATAGCCAGTGAGGGACAGGCGGGGAGGGGGGGGGGACTCTTTGGAAATGGCATCGGGTTACAGGCAGGCGCGCGCTCCCTTCCTCTCTCTGGCGCGCGCGCTCGCACGCACACACACACACACACAGGAAAGAGCCTGCAGGCTCTTCCTGACTCTGACTGCTCGGCTCTCTCTCTCTCTCTCTCAGGATGTGTGTGTTTGGGAAGAGAAAGAAGGACTGTAGCTACACAGCCGCCTCCTGTACCCTTCTTCTCTGGCTAGCAGTATATTTTCCTCTTTGTGTGGGCATCTCCTGGATTCCCCCCCCCTTCCTGCTGCCCTTTCTATCTTTTCCATCCCTCCCTCCACTCGCCGTTCACCCTCGCCGTTCACCCTCCCTCCACCTACTTCTTCATTCTTCTTCCCGAGATCCTTCGATTTTTTTCCACCTACTTCTGAGGCATATTATAATCTACAACCCCTGCTCCCCTCCCCCTCTCCCAATGTTAAATAGAGATCAGTGCAGTGATGGGCATTTCACTGCCCCCCCCCCCCACTGTTTGGCTTTCTTGGGAATTGAGTGAAGCCTTCCTTCTGTCACCCTTGACATCTTTATTCTGTACAGGAACAAAAATGGGATTTAAGTTGTGAGATTTCTCTTGCTTTCATCCTTTTATAAGTGCATTGTAACTTCCAGCCTAACCTTAGGCTACTTTTGAAACAGCCGCGGATGAATTGAAAGTGATGTTTAAAATTAGATGCATTTTTAATTTTTTCCCATACATGTAAATATCAGCTGTCTTGTTTTAAAATCAAAATTGATTGTCAGTTATGTTTTAAGAAAACTCAGATGTATCTCTTCCCCTCCCCGATTTCTCAAAAAAGAAAGTAGAAATGATGATAGGGAAAACTTTCAGTGGAAACACATCACCATTGCTAGTTTGACAACAGGCACATTTGTGGTTCGGCATTTTTGTACATGTGCGTTTGCTTGCCATGCATGTATATCTGCCTACAGATGTCTGTGGAATCTCTTAAGGCCAGCCTGTATCACTGCTCTAGAAACATCATGCTGCTAACTGTCAAATGCAGGGCTGATTGGATCAACTGTCTGGAATATTTAGCATCCAAGATGTTCTCTAGCTACCAGCATCACACACAATGCACAAATCATAGAATGAGTAAACTTTGCCAGTTAACAGTTATGGTGTTCTAGCAGATATGTTTTTGTTACAGTAAGTATCCCAAATTTGGTGACTGTCAGCATTCACTCTGAATGTTGGCAATTTCAGATGGATCCTGAGAATGTCTAAAACCTCAGATTTTTATTGGTGAACACTGGTAGTCTCCTGATTGTATCCTAAAGAGCAGGTGAAATTCAGCTGTTGTTGACAGCCTCAACAATCCTTGGATTTTATGCATTTATTACAAGATATGTAAAACCTGGAAGGGTTCTCAAGAATCATTGACGGCTACCTAGAGAGCATCATAATTCTGACTTAAGGAAAACAGCTCAAGTTTTTCATTCTTGCCCGTTAGTTATAAAATGGAGAAATGCCAAACTATAGCAAGTAGGCAGAAATTCTGAGCCTAGAATAAGGGGGAAGGAGAAGGCGTTCACACCTCCCATGGCAACTGCATGTGCCTCCTTAGGGAGCCTTTGGCCTTCTTGCTTTGAGTAGCATGGATCTGCAACATCTTTCACTTGGTGTCAATAGCAACACAAAGAGGTGTTGCTTTGAAGCTGGCAAATTCTTAGCAGTTTATTAGAAACCAAATAACTTTTTCACAATTAACTGGTTGAATAGCAATATTTAGTCAAAAGTAACCAAATTTTTAAAGGTACCTATATTATCTGACACTTCAAAGTCAAGCCGCTGTCAACACTATAACATGGGAAGTGTATTAAACATTCTGTGTGATGTTATCAGAGCTTTATTTCTTTTAACATGTACATATGATTTTAACAGGACTTACTTCCAAATAAGCATGCTTACAATAGCGGCTTTGATGGACTGCAGCCTTATTGTTTCTCTAATGCAGAATGGCTGCCCAAAGGACATTGCTTTTGTACTCTTTCAACATGTCACTTTATGAATAATTAATAAATACATGAAGGTGGGGAAAAAAGCACTTTTGCATAGGAATATGTTACCTTGAGTTATTTTTGTATGCCATTAATAATAGACAAACCAAGTGCATAATATTTTAATACAGCTAATGCAGCCCTCCTTGCCTTTTTGCCCTGTAAATAATTGAAGAGGGGAGATAAACTGTAATAAGCTTGCACTTGTAATTAGGGGATGATCTAGAGAAAAGCCTTAAGGACCATTTTCTGAAAGTGTGCTTCCTGTATAAAGTATTTAATATTGATTTATGCTGTAGTCAGTGACATCTTCAAAACATGTCTTGTAGTCATTCCTATAAAATTATAGTCTAAAATCACATTACTCTTCATCTCTTTGTTTCATAAGAGCGGCACACATACCCATTTGACCTACATCTATGGATGTCTAGATATAACGATTGTATCCAAATTTCCTGTATCGTTGATATCCTGTTGGTGGCTTTTTGTTTGTTTTTTAAGAAAAGAAATCTAAAGACAGTTGCAGTTGGGAAAAGACAGACAGCTACTTTATATCATTCAGTAGTGTAGCTAAGCAATTTCTTGTCTCTACATAAATCTGGAATGAATGTGTACACAAATTGCTTTCATCCACAAAGGCTCAGTTGCACTCTGGTTCAGCTTAAAAAGAGCTCTCACTCAGATAGGTTTAAATACTCCCATAGTTTGAGTGCCTTTGGGTTTTATCAAAGAACAGCAATATTGTTCCACAGGTTTACATAGCACATTTAGGCATAATATAACCTAATGAGAATGCTTTTTTAAAAGAAGATATCTTAAAATTACACAGCTACCCAAAAACAAGTGAATTAACAATGTACAGTCAATGGAACTCCAGGATTAGTTTAAAGATTACAATTACAGTGACAAAAATATTCATTATAAAACTGCAAAAAAATCTAGTGGTCTTGTATGGTCAAATATTCTTATATGATATTTTAATGACTGTAAATGAGTTCACTTGATTTGAAATGTATGAAAGGGCTGCAATCACACAATCTCCATTTTTAATGTCTTTCATTGCAACCTGGTCATGAACAATTCCCGTTGTTTCTGCAATATAGTCGGAGATAGGCTCACTAGATAGTATAAGTTGCTGTGATTCAGTGGCCTGCCCGTTCCCTCCTACCAACCTAATGCTAACTATTGTAGATGAAGAACTCCTTGCCAAATGGGAAGATCCAGTCCTATGTATTTTTGCGTAGGAATTCTCCACAGTCTACTTCTATAGAAGAACAGCCTGTTTTAAAATAAATTATAGGGAAGGGAAAATATTTCATTGGGCAAAGGTAAACACTTTTAAGTCCTGTTGATTTTAATGGGATAAAAGTATCTCAAGTGCCGTCCTTAAGCAAACTTTCACCCTTCTAGACCCATTGACTTCAGTGGACATATAAAACTGTAACACTGCTTTGGATAGTGCTGCTAATATTTCCCTTTGAAGGTAAGAGGACCTTGTTTTGGCTGGATTGTGTCCGTTATATTTATATAGCTTGCTAAATCATGATCCATTTTTAAAGGTGTTCTATCACATGCCAGTACCTATGTCCCAAATTCGTGAAAACAAGAGATGTTTTTTAAACTTGCATTGCTGATTTGTGCTAGTAAAGTAGCAGCTGGAAATAAATGCAAACAGTAGAGGTCTAAGGAGGAGCTGGTTTAGTTGCTTCTTGTGCATGGCCAAGTGCAGATCCTCCTGATAGTGTCTAAAACTGATTCAAGTTGCAAACAGGCACTTTATGATCTGACCTAATAAAGCATGGACTTAATATGAGTTCTCTTTGTAGAAATTATGTCTGAATGTTCAATGAGAAACTGTCCTTTAAGGTCACCTGATAATTAAAATTTTAATGCATAGTACAAGGATAAAGCTAGGCTTTTGCCTTTGTCTCCGGATCATGATTCTACCATAGTGTAAACCAGGGGTGTCAAACATAAGGCCCAGGGGCCAGAAGCGGCCCAGCCAGGTCTCTTATATGCCCTGCAAGCAACTAGTGCAAGGGAGAGAACAGGAGACTGCCTGGGGGGAGTGGGCGGAGCCACACTGATTGTGGCTTCAGAATGCGGAACAAACTCATCTGCAGCAGTCAAGCAGTGTGGGAGCATCTGCCCAGTGCTGCACCGCTGACTCTCCTGTCTGCCCATGTGGGTTTTCTTTTGCACCCCCTCCCAGCCTATGGGGCCTTGCAGTGAGGATACAACTCGGAGCTTACCAGCTGTTGTCCTTTATACAGTTTATATCTCCGATACCTGACATTACATTTTATGGCACATGTGGCCCGGCCCAACAAAGTGACACTTACGTCAGATCTGGCCATCGTAACAAATGAGTTCGGCATCTCTGGTATAAACTGTGCTATGATACTGACAGTGGTAAAGTGAGTCCCCACCCCAAAATACTGCAGTGTAGTACCTGGAATAACTAGGCATATTAAATGCAGTATTTGTATAAATAGAGTAGATGGTAAATTTTTTAGTGAAAACTCTGGGTGGCTTAGTGCAATCCTAAACAGAGCCACATCCTTCTAAACCAATTGACTTCAATTGAATTAGAAGGGTATAACTTTACTTAGGATTTCACTGTTGCTGTTACAATCTTTGAAACAGGGTTGCAGAATTCCCATAAGAATGTACATTTTACTTCAACGTGTTATATAGAAAATTCAAGTATATCAGTATAGCTTTGTGAATTTGATGCTAGTCCTGTGCCTAAATTAACATTTTTTTCTACAACCAACATCAACAATCGATTTTAACTATAATTTAGTAACTGTGCACCAGACCGCTATAAAATTGATCTCAATTAACTCTTAATTGGAATAATTTTCATAGTATTTAAGAGGAATGCAAAGCAGATATCCCTCTGAAAACATAATCATTGTCAGGCTGAAAAGGTACTGAATACCTTTGCTCCTCCTTATTGGGAGTGAAGAAACAACTGTACTGAGATACTCTACCATAAAGAATAACAGCAGCTGATCTCTAGACCAATGGTGGCTAACTCCACATATTGGGCCAGTATGTTCTCCAGACAGTGGCTCCAAAGAGATCCAAATTCTCTCAGGCTTTAGAACAGTTTCAGCTATTTACTGGGACACCTTTTTACTCAAAACCAAACAAGATTTGTACCATTAAAGTGTGCTAACTCTGTTTTAGACACACAGACCACTTTTGAAAATGGTTCAGGAATTAAATTATGGGTAACACTTTTAGCCTATATTGATTTCAAATACAGGACCACTGGTGCTTAGATAAAAGTGATGATTATGCTGGATGTGGCCATTGATTGCCAATTGGTTATCCTTGGCAGATGGCAGTTTTTCATCCATACAGCTGTGGAAGAGCCTTCTTGACTAATTATACTGGCTTTGTATCTCAGTGGAAGAGCCTTCTTGACTGATTATACTGGCTTTGTATGTGCCTTCTACTGAGATTGGGTCCCCTTACAGCCTATTGCCTTTGAATAAGAACAACTCGAAACGCAGCAGCCAGACTACGCGTCATGGCTTTTTATGGCTTATGGAACTTCTGAAATGTCCACCCCATGATGAATTGCACATCAAATTGGACTTTGATATTACAACGCTACTGGAGTGAGACACAGTAAAATACTTGGGACTTTATTCTTCTTTCCATTATTATTCTTCCTTCTGTATCTTGGTTACTCCTTGGCCAATATTGTCATCAAATTATATTTTGGCATTATTGAATTATTATTACACATTTCATATATTGGTTATCTCTAGTCAGTGGTTTTTGTGCTTTGTTCCAAACTTTCCCCAAGGCACAAAACCCAATTTACCAAAGACTGAGCAGGTCCCAAGTTGTTTTATCCCAGTGAAACAATGCTAAAGCCATCTCTTGTTCTGTGAAGGAGTTGCCTGTGGTTGCATTCCTCTCTGCATTGGTTTGTTTCCCATCTACTTGCTCTTTGGTATACTAAACCCCTATGCAGAACTGATAGGACAGTGTTCACAGGCATGATCACCTGTGCTTCCATATTGTGAGGGATAGTATTTATTTATTTATTTATTTATTTAATTTACATTGGATTTATATACCGCCCATGACCCCTAATGGGTCTCAGAGCGGTTTACAGTATACTACTATTATCTACTTGCTCTTTGGTATACTAAACCCCTATGCAGAACTGATAGGACAGTGTTCACAGGCATGATCACCTGTGCTTCCATATTGTGAGGGATAGTATTTATTTATTTATTTTATTTACATTGGATTTATGTACCGCCCATGACCCCTAATGGGTCTCAGAGCGGTTTACAGTATACTACTATTATTTATAGTAGTTAATTTAACCTAGCTAGGGCCACACATTTCACGGGGGGGGGACTACCTACCGACACCCTTTTTAGCGGCGCGTTCTATGTTCTTCTCCCGGCGGGCTGCGGGTGTTATTCTGGCGTCTTCAGGGTAACCGGCGACCACCTCCGCCGGCTCGATGTTTTTCCTCCACTGCGTGTGACTGCTTCCGGCTGCAGCTTTCCAGCTTACGTCCCTCAGGCTCCTGCCGCGCTACGCCGTTTCACGCCCACATCGCCGTGGCCTCGCCTTCGTCCGGTCTGGTCGCCGCCTCTCTTTAGATCGCCAGGAACTCCGCCGCCATTGTTGTTGCTGCCGCCGCAGTAAATTTCTGCATGCGATGGTGACAGTGATCCTTCCTGGAGGTCTAACATCCTGAACGTAATTATACCCTTGTTAGACCACTGACTTCTATAGACATAGAAGGCTGTAGACTCTGTTAGGATGGCACTGTTAATTACATAGTCCATAATTTCAAAAGCTTGTACAGTTTCTTACATTCTTCTGCTTATTCTGTGCATCAAGCCTTTAGTGGTTTGCTATGAATTTTCAGTGGAAATTCCAGGGAAATAACTATGCTATCCCAGTAGAACAGAAATCCAGTGGCATTTTAAAGACCAACAGAATTTATTCCAGAATGAGCTTCATGATTTGCACCACTGATGTAAATGGATATAAAACTATCCTGGAATACGTAGATGGAGTTTTTAAAAGAAGATCCAGATTGTGTTTGTGCTGGGATAAATTTAGTCAGTCTTTAATGTAACTCTGGACTTTGAATTTTGCTGCAAATAGACTAATATGGCTACCCCCCGGAATTATTGTATGCCATCCTACTAGATGTTTTAGTAAGATGGCTCTTGTACTTGCTGTTAACTTTTAATGATATCTGATTTTACTCTCAGACCATATACTGCATCAGATGCTGAAGTGGATAGGCTATTTTTTTCCTTCAAATTAACTGGTTGCATAAAGAAGTTCTAATGCAGACTGGTGACTGTCCAACAGAGGTTGAAGTGCATTTAAGCCAATTGATTTCAATGCACAAGATGCTTAACTTTATGTTGGACTGGGACCACCGTATTTAATATTGATCTACTTTTAGTACAGTACTGTGCTGTTATTCCTGTCTAAGGACATTAAAACCAGCATTTTTAACTGGAGTTAAATCTGTATAGGATGGCACTCTTTGTCATGTGTTTCTGTAGGTGTTGCTCAGTTCAGCATAATAATCACAATAATAATATCTGGTTGAAGTACTTCTCATACATAGGTCTTGTAAATTCTTACAGCACTCTGTAAACTGCTGTGGTTGGCTGAGGTAGTGCCTGAACTGTTATTTAATGACTCTATAGTTGAGCTGAGATTCTGAGTGGGTGGACTTCCTATCTCATAGCTCATGCATTTAGCCATATGCCGTTCCAGATGTCAGTATGTGAGTTACAATGATTAAGTAATTGAACTGTGCAACAAGGTATATATGATCTGTATCTGCAGGAACAATTTATTTGTGAAATCCTGTTTTTTCCAACTGACTTTTGGAAAAGGGGAGTTGATGGATTGGAATAAGTGGTCTGTTAGAAACCATATTTAAATTTCTTTCTTGCTTGTTTGTAGTGTTTCTTTGTTCCCTACCCTGTAGTAGTTGTGAGTGTGGTTTTTTAAAAAAAACAAACTGTGAACCAAAAGGTGCTGAGTGAATGCGGCTCTTTTTTAATTGGCTGTTCCAGTCTGGAAATTGAATGCAAGACATAAAATACTCACCCTCTAGCTGCTAGAACATAAAATTTGGGGTGCCCACTCACTTGTCAGATTTGCTGTGACTAGACTAAATTTTAGGTAAACACTTTATTCTGGGGAAGTGTTGGAGCAACAAATTCAACAGAATTATTGTGTTTTAGATCAATGCCCATTATAATTTTTTAACCAATATAAATTTCTTGCATTAAGAGAGGGATTTTTCCATTGGAGGATAGCACCTCTGCTAGTAGAATAGAGTGGCAACATCCAGTCTGGCATATTAGTATGGAAAATTCATGTGTATTATTTTCTTTCTCTAACAATGGCCTTAGTAAAATATGAAGGACATTCTTGGCTTGCACAAAACACAACTGCTAGGATATATCACAATACTTAAACTAATAGAATTCAAACAAAAATGCTAACCCAGATAAAAAAATACAAAGAACTCACAATCAAGAAAAGTCCTCTGTACCCACCTATCTGAACTACTTAAAATGCTGCTCCTGAGAGACGGAGGCAAAATGAGGGGAACTTGGCAAAATGCCCCCTCTGACTGGTGACAATACTGTGCACTAGAGCAAAATGTCATTTGGATCCAAACTTTTACCGGGACCAGAATTTTAATAAAAAAATTATCCTACCTTTTCTGCCTTCAGCTTTAAAAAGAAACAGCTTTCATCCTCTGAGGGATTTCTCCCATTTTCAAGTTGTTTCTTTTTATCCCATTGCTGATTTAAAAGCATTAGGGAAATAGATGTGAAATTTTCAGAAATTTTGACGTAAAAGAAAAACAGAAATGTTGGGGAAGATTGAAATATACGCAAAACTTACTGTCTGATCAAACCTGAACAGTTTACTGCTTTGCCAACATAAAATGCATAATTTATAACTCACTTAGCATCTCAAACTGCAATATTCAACATCTTTATGGGATTTAAAAGTTATAAATGCTTTCGTTTTCTACAGACAAAATTGCAATCATACCCACATCTTGAAAGGAAACGGCAAACGATGCTAGCTTAGCACATGTCCCTTAGTTCCATCTAGATGTCATCATCTTCATTCTGTGGCTACTGGTTAGAGAGAGCTCAGTTGTCAATAAAACTTTCAAAGTTTTCCTCTGAGACATTGGTGCAGTTTCTGCCTCCCTCTGAGACATTGGTGCAGTTTCTGCCTCACTTCCTTGTGATCTTTTCCCCCTCCAGCAAAGTAGGGCAATAAGCTACTTGTTACCCAGTCTGCAGGTATATGCCTCACATTGGTTTGATGGAGAGGTCAAAAGTTCAACCAGGAGGGAAGAGACAGGTCAAAAGGACTATGGAAGGCATGTAATAGTTGAGAAGCAATGAAATCCGTGTATACTGTCCTCCTGAAGTTTAGGTATCCTTCTAGATGCAGAAATGAATCTTGGATTTAAGAGCTGTAGCTGTCTTCACATGTCCACCTTGTCTTTAAAAGAATTTCATTCATTCTGAAAGAGAAAATGTTTCACAGGAGGGTTTTTTGATTATATGGAGTAAGGATTCTGAATAGATATATTTAGGATAACTCTCAAAGTTGGTCCCTGCCACACGAGGGAAAAAAGGACACGCAAAGTGCGGCTTTTAAAAGCCGCACCAAAATAGGCACACGGCGGCGGGATCGTACAGATCCCGTGAGCCGCCACGCAATTGCTCCCCGGCACGATCAGATACCGGGGAGAAAGCGACGGGAGGCTGCTGAACTGCGCATGTCTGAGCATGTGCAGTTCGGCCAGGACCCGGGGATGTGCCGGCAGAAGGACGCACTGGCAATCCCACGGCCGTGCTTGACGCGGCCGTTCTGGTAAGACCACCCCTGGAGGTGGTTTATTTTTAATGCAGTTTTTCGGCTGGAACGGCCGGATCGGGGACGGGTGCGCAACGTTTCCCAGATGTTGCGGTGGGATCGCGCCCGTTTGCTCCACCCCCGATCCGTCCCTCTCCCAGCCCAAAGCCTTTCGTGTGACCGGGGCCTTAGTATACTTGGCTTGAGGGTGTTCTCTCAAATGAGTATAGGGCTGTGGTGAGATGATGGGCTTGGCGCAATCTGGCTCCGCCTCTATTTTATTCAGTGTTATTTGCTCTGGAGAGGTTTGTCCAAACACGCCACCCTTAACCTACCTCATCATGCGCTCACTCCATGGTTGACTGTTCAGATTATTGCTGCGTGGACCCATGGAATGGGTGGTCAGGTAGCATCCTTTTTAAAAAAATGTCTTTCACGCATGCACAGAAGTGTTCATTCAAAGCACCACTCCATTTTGTCAGCTCTGTGATCCCTCCATCAAGTACAGTGGCCTCTCTCAGCCCCCTTTGCTTTGTCTCTCTTCTTTGGGATACATGGGGGGGGAATGTAAGCATCATGCAGATTTACACAAGAGTAGCCCCTCAGTACATTTACTTTTGTGTCAATCATGGGATGCTCTCAAACAGCAACTCTGAAGCAGAAAACCCTTTCCCCACTAACACAGTTTGCATGGGTGGGAAGTAGGATGGGGGGTAGGGTTGCCAGCTCCAGGCAGGGAAACTCCTGGAGATTTGGGGATGGAGCCTGGAGAGGACAGGGAATCCACTTTCCAAAGCATTCATTTTCTCCAGGGGAACTGATCTCTGTAATCTGGTGGACATCCACCCACCCCCACCCCCACATGCCCAGAAAGCCCTGCACACACTTCTGGGGCAGATATTCAGCCTAAGTTTACTTATAAGCAAGGCTGCCTGGATTTAAAATTTTTTTCCAGCTTTACCCAAGTCTCCCTGAATTAGGGATACCAGCTTCCCCAGGCTCCCTGCCGATATGGGAGCCTAACTAGAGACTATTTCCACGGCTCTCCAACCCCAAGAAACAGGAGAGAGGGATTTGGGGGGGATTTGTCACTCAAAAACAACTCCTTTGGGGGCTTCTGATCCTGACAGAATGTTTGAATGCAGAAATGTACAAGCGATGATACAAAACCTTGGGGCGAAGATCCACTTATGCGCATATAGCTAACTGGGGAAAAAATGGTGCGCGGATGGAAGTGTGTGATCTGACTTTCCAAATGGCATGATTTCGCAAGATAGAGTTCAGACATTAGGACATGCGCAATGAGACCAGTCCATAAAGATCACACTTTCTCCAGTGTTGGGAAAGTCAGAGATGAGAATGGGGCACTGATAACTGGAGAACACGATACAGATGTCACTATCTGAACAAACATTTTTAATCCAGAGGGGAGAAGCAATGACATTGGATCAAACAGCTCATCTGATCACAGCCCTAGCTGACTGCTCTAAACAGACAATAGTCGGCCCGGATGTCATGATTGCTCTGGCGGGCCAGGCAGGGCACGGAAAATCCAAAAACACAGGCTGAGGTCAGAGCACCAGATAAGGCGGAGAAACAAGAGCAGAGTCCAAAATATTAGGTCAATACACAGTCTAAGGTTACCGGAGATTTGCAGTCAGAGTTTCAAAAGCCGAAAGCCGTTGTCAAGAGTCAGGTTACACAGCCCAAAGTCAGGGAGCCAGAGAAACGATGTCACGCAGTACGAAGTCAGGAGCCAAGGGAGTCAAGAGGAAAACCAGGAGACAGGAACGCAGGATCCAAGGTGCAGCGATTCGTCTATGCGATTAGTTGCCAGCACGAGTTGGGGATTCGAGAGAGCCGCCTTAAAAGCCTGTTCCACTTTTTAACTAATTACCGGCTGCTCACAGAGTCCTGGCTCCAGTCAGTACTCTGTGCTTAGAGGACGCTGACCTCGCATGCGTGCCTCTTTACGCCGGGTTGCTATGTCCCGTCGCCTTTGTTCTCTCCAACAATTCACAGGTGGTGGTGGGGAATCAGGAAGCGTGGTGCTCATGCTTGGCTCTGCAGGAGCGGCTCCAGGTGTAAACCCTCCTGGTAGCTGGTGCTCATCCTCTGCAGGACTTAGGTTTGTTACTTCCAGGGGTGCAGGGAGCTCGTTCTTGGACGTTGAAGGTACAGAATCCCCGGGATCAGGGTCCACTGGGTTGGGCTGCACGGTGGGCATGACACCGGAGCAGTGGCTGGGACTCCCAGTGGCCGGCCCAACCACCCCACAGTGTCCCCACTTACCTCCGGCGGTTGCGCAGCTCCCCCACTCTGTGGCATCCTGGGCAGGCAGATGCCCCAATCAGCAAGGAGGGTGGGGTGATGGAGGGTGGAGGCCCAAAGAGGGGCAGGCAGGAGGTGCTGCTGCAAGACCCCACCAGCCTTGGGGGAAGCATGGCAAGCCCTGGGATGCCAGCACTGGTGCTGGGCATGCCCCGACGGGCATGGCCTTGAGTCCACAAAAGGTGGACAGGTGTGGGCCAGGAAAAAGGGTGAGGCCAAGAGGCAGTGCCCGATGGAGCCCCCAGAGAGCAGGCAGGTGCAGCTTCCGCCTCCTCACAAACATGCCTGGTGGACCTGGCCCCACCCAATGGCAGAGGGATGGCATTGAGGCTTGTAATGGAGGGCGGGGCTGAGACCAAGGAGAGGGAGACGGATCATGGGGGAGGGAAGGCAGATGCAGGGAAGGATAAAAAGGAGGATGGCGGCTAGGCTGAGGAGAAGAGTGAAGGCTGTGCAAAGGGTGACACAGAGAGAGGGACAAGAAACCAGCCAGGCAGAGGGACAGCATGGGGACGTTAACCTGGTCCCCTGCCCTTTCTGAGGTCAATAGCCGCTGTCCAGGAAGTCAGCACAAGGGTGCAGAGGGGGCCCCCGTCACAGCCACCAGCGGGAGAACGCCCAAGGAGGAGGCGCGCCCTGACAAATAGCTTTTTCATATCTCATGGTCTATATCCTATTATTGCATTTAGTCAAATAGGCTTTGCAGACTTTTGTGGCACTTTAACAATTTAATCCTATGCAGAGTTACTCCATTTTAAGCCTGATTTCACTGAGCTTAGCCTGGAGTAACTGCACAGGGTTGTACTGCAAAACACTGCAAAGATGTCAGTGGGATCAACCTTCTCCAAACAAAACCAAACCTGAATGAGTGTATACAAGCAGTGATGGCTCAATCACATCAATTTCAGTTTTATTAAAAACTATAATTGGCATCCAGCCTAAATTTGCATCCTTTGTTTAGTGATTATCAAAAGCTGTGCATAGGCAAATACATAATATTTTACGTGTATTAATTTATTAGTCCAGAGTAATATAGAGCTGGTATATTTACAAGCGAGTTTAATCCTATGGAAAAATATAGACGTAGCCCATTAAAAAGAACGGGTAAGGATTTATTGTTGAACTTTAAAACCTTGTAAAGAGAAGAGTATCTACACAGAGTTGTGCATCAGTTCAGCCATTCATGCCAAACACTAAATTTAAACCAGCAAAACCCAAATGTAAAAATGGAAAGAGGATGACTTCAGGGAAACAGAAAACAAGAGAAAGGAAGTTGAGTACAAAAGCAGCTGCCTGAAAGAAAGGATGTTGTGGTGGACGCCTGCTTTCCTACTCAGCTGTTGCCTACCTTTTAAAATCACTTCTGAGATTCCCACCATTGGGTGGGCATATCATTAATGAAATAATATTTTAAGTTATAGTAGACCTCACACAATTGTTCTACTATGTAAGAATGTGAGGAAGTATGATTAGAAAAAATCTTCTGGAAGCAAAGACATTGTAATTCATATGGTCACTAATGAGCAACTGTAAAGCATTGTTGATTTAAAAATAATTTTAAATTGTTTCTGTTGCTGTTACTACTCTTTACATCTTTATCCTGCCCGTCCTTCAGGGAGCTGAGGGCGGTGTACATGGTTCATTTTATTTTCACAGCTATCTGAGAATGACAGACCAGCTGAATATCATTCACAGTGCAATCCTGAACAGAGCTTTCTAAGCCCATTGACCATCCATGACAGAGTTTTATTGTGAATTATAACCTGGACTCCTCTAGTCTGACACATAGGGTTGCCAACTCTGGGGTGGAAAATTCCTGGAAATGTGGGGTGGAGCCTGGGGAGGTCAGGATTTGGGGAGGGGAGGGACTTCAACATGGTATGCCAGAGAGTCAACCCTCCAAAGCTGCCATTTTCTCTAAGGGAACTGATCTCTGTAGTCTGGAGATAGATTAAAATTCCCAGATATCATAGGGTTGCCAGGTCCCTCCTGGCCACCAGGGGTGGGGGTTGCCAGCTGTAGGTTGGGAAACTCCTAGAGATTTGGGGGTGGAGCCTGGGGAGGATAGGGACCTCAGTGGGGTACAATGGCATTGAGTCTACCCTCCAAAGCATCCATATTCTCCAGGGGTCTTGATCTCCATAGTATGGAGATGAGCTGTGATTCTAGGAGATCCCCAGGCTCCACCTGGAGGCTGGCATTCCTAGGAGAGCATCAGGCCCCACCTGGAGTTTGGCAAACCTATACCACTCTATGGCTCTGACTTTTCTGTGGTCATTGCCAAGCTCTTCACATATTGCTGTTTTCAGCGTAAAAATTATGGTTTTTATTTTGTATCTGAATGGGGTTACAAGTATTCTCAAATTGGCATGCCAGTTTGAATATGAGAAACTGGATTTCTGTATATAATATGCTCTGTCAGTGGAAATACCCTGGCCTGGATGGCCCAGGCTGGTGTGATCTTGTTAGTTCTCAGAAGCTAAGCAGGGTCAGTCCTGGTTAGTATTTGGATGGGAGCCCGCCAAGGAAGTCCAGGGCCACTATGCAGAGTGTCTGAATGTCTCTTGTCCTGAAAACCCTACAGGGCTGCTATAAGTTGCCTGCTGCTTGACAGCACTTTCCACCACCAATATTGGAATACTATTTTTTGTATGCTAGAGTTCAGACTTCATATTTGCTATGTGATATGAATGGAGCATGATTGAAGGATAATAGAAAATACCTATAGCTCCTGATAATTTTGGTTCAGGCATAATTTTTGATTTGCAAAGCTGAGAGTCGAAGGCACATATACCCATGGTGGGAGGAAAAGATTACCTTGTTGAACTTCTGTCTGTTGTGCAGCTGTTAAAAGCACAGAAGCCCTGCGGGGAGAGGGAGTGGCATACTTAAATGGGAGAA
>NW_015161968.1:612320-617822 GCF_001447785.1 Gekko japonicus
GACAGCCAGTGCAGGAGTGCCGTTTACCCTGCCCCTAAGGTAAATTCCTAAATCCGAGGCTCCCCCCATACCCTAGAAAAAGTGACGCAGCAAACAGGAATCAAACCTAACATTAAATAATTAATTGATGGCCATGAGGTGCAAGAGTCTCACTGAAGCCATTGCCTGAGAGCTACGTGTATTGTATGCATATATAATAGATACACCTGTGTAAAGTTGCCTTTTTTAGAGTGCTCTTTTTATGTCCTAATTTTTGCTTTTGGATAGGGACATTCAATGATAATGCTTCTGACAGCCAGTGCAGGAGTGTCGTTTACCCTGCTCCTAAGGTAAATTCCTAAATCCGAGGCTCCCCCCCATACCCTAGAAAAAGTGACACAGCAAACAGGAATCAAACCTAACAATAAATAATTAATTGATGGCTATGAGGTGCAAGAGTCTCACTGAAACCATTGCCTGAGAGCTACGTGTATTGTATGCATATATAATAGATACACCTGTGTAAAGTTGCCTTTTTTAGAGTGCTCTTTTTATGTCCTAATTTTTGCTTTTGGATAGGGACATTCAATGATAATGTTGTGTGCTTGGTAAGCAGTAGTGAATTAAAGGTTATGAACCACTAAAGTCAGCATTTGTTGTAACTTGTCCATTCAAGGGAAGAATTCTGCACCTGAGATGGCTAACACATCCTTCAGCTGTCCCACTATAGCCACTATAGCCCTGTTCCTTGATGCCCTGCCCTGGAGAAAATTCTGCCGTCCAAGCTTCTTTTCCTTTTATTAAACATGCCTCTTACAGATTAAAGCTGTAGCCCCAGGGTGGGCATCGACAAATGTAATATCTATATTCTGATGCCATATAGGCCTTGGTGGTACTAAAAGGATTAAAATTGTTTACTACATAAGCACACAGGTTACACAGGTATGCAGATGAAAGAGGTAGCACACAAAAACACACAAAGAACCTGTCAAAAATACAAGAGAAATAGGCAGGGAGAGTTTGCCTAATTAAAAAGTAGGAAGTTATGAGGGGAAAGAAACTGTTTTTATTCAGTGTTTCTGGGAGATAGAAGGAAAATGAAGAATGGATTCTGAAAATGAAGAATGGATTCTGGATGGCTTCAAAAGGGAATTAGATAGGCATATGGAGCAGAGGTCCATCAGTGGCTATTAGCCACAAGGTATAGATAAGGGCTCTGGGGCAAGTGATGCTCTGTCTTCTTGGTGTTTGGGGGGCCAACAGTGGGAGGGCTTCTAATTTCCTGGCCCCACTGGTGGACCTCCTGATGGCACCTGGTATTTTTGGCCACTGTGTGACAGAGTGTTGGACTAGATGGGCCTTTGGCCTGATCCAACATTGGCTGGAAGGAAAATGAAGAATGGATTCTGTTATTGTAGTCACTTATTGCTGTGTCAGTAAAACAGCTGTAAAACAGGACCAACATCCCCAAAATTAAACTTGCCTCATTATTATCATCTAGCCTATCTGCTTCCATTTAGATTGTCATTCCTGCAATCTGCTTGTGTCAAATTTTAGTCATCATTGACCCCTATAATGACCACTAGACAGATTCCACTCACAGACCCACCTGCCCATACCTGCTGAAATGGTGGAGGAATAGGTTAGGTGTATGGGCTATAGGACTTACCCGTGAATCACAGTTTCCTCATATCTAGTAAATCTTACAATTACTTCTTAAAAGAATCTTTTGCTTTGCTTTGCATGGGCAAAACTTTTTTGATTAGCTGGAAGAGCAGCAGTCATTTCTGTTCCAAAAAACTTAAAATTCTGTTGTATTGGTAGCAGGTTGGAAGTTTGATAGGGGATGGCGTAAATCACTCCAGCTGTCCTGTGCAAATGTACCCATGTGTAGAGTTTTGTCTTTGGGTAATTCTTTGCTCAGAATTGTTCCGTTTCTGTTTCTTAACTGTAGTTTATATTTAGTGTTCTCCTGTTTGTTTCTGCTGCCTTGGAGTGCTAGGGGACATAACAGGAGAAGTATCAAAGTATTAGTAAAGATTTTGAAAATGCAGGCTTTGGAATTTATTTCAATCAATCAATCAATAAACGGAATTTATTTGCTTTGGCAGTTTTAACAATCTTTTACACAATATGGATCCTATCTACTAATTTTGTGGATATTCATGTTGTTTGTTTTTTTGCCATCAAGTCACAGTTTACTTATGTGGACCCTTGTAGGGTTTTCAAGGCAAGAGACATTCAGAGGTGGTTTGCTATTGCCTTGTAAAAGAAAAAAAAACATCAAGATTGGCTTTGCCTTTGTGGCTTCTCTAATTTTATTAATTTAATTCCCCATTGTAAATGTCCCTTAGTTTTTTGTTTATGAGTTTTCCTGGGAGACGGCATATTCCATTAAATGCATGAAGTCTTTGTGCATCTGATAAAGCATGGACGGTCTCATCCCAAAATAAATCTATTCATCATTAAGGTACTCTAAGATTCCTCATTGTTTTTGTTTTAGTAGTAGTATAAGTTTATTGTCTTAGCCATAGGCCATAACATAATACATCAGGTCATAAAATGGTAATGTAGACAATAGAAAAATATCAGTATACTCCTATACGTCTTCTACTTTGCGTTAAATACTAAACTCATTCTGATTTTCCTTGTTGCTAAGGCAAACAACGCCATTCTGCTAGAGACATAGTGGTCAAGGTCTGAGAGTAAAAATTTGACCAGATCCAGATCGGATAGTCCATTACACTGCGGAATAATAGGGATGATGTACTTTAGCCTAAGGGCTTCATGCCATGGGCATCTCAGAATATAATGTACAATATCATCCACTTCCCCCATATCACAAAGACAAAGTCTAAGGGGGGCAGTCCAGTCCTGATCATTGAGGGCGTGGATTAAAAACTTAAAGCTGTAAAAGCCAATCTTAATTCCAGGCTGGTTAACTTCTCTAAATACAGGGACCTACAGCAATCCCTTTTAAAAAACTTGAATAATGGTGCCGTAAGACAATGTGCCATCACATCCTGATCCATAAGGCCATCCTTTTTGAACACCCATTCCTTCAGTTCCCGTGCTTGGGTTTTATTTCTTAATAGATCATTAGGAATTGAAAATTTCAATTGAATTGAGGCCAACTGGTCACATAATCTCTTGGAGGCTTTCGGGTGCAAACTAAAACCTAAACCCTCCAGGGAATCCTGGGGTCGTTCTAAACATTTTCTGCAATAGGGTAGAATTCTGACATTGACTCTGGCATTCAACGAGGTAATTCCCAGTTCAGCCCTCATTACTGCCACTGGTGCACCCCTTGGCAAGGCGAGAATTCACCTCATAAAATAATTCTGTACTATTTCTAATGAGGACAATATCTGATCTCCCCAGCCTCAGATCTCTGATCCATATAGCATGGCTGGAATTATCTTACTCCGATACAGTTTAAGAACTGGGTCTACCATGCCTCCTCCCTTAGAAAAGTAGAACTTCAGTAGAACCCCAATATTCCTCATAGTAGCAGCTTTTAATGATGTGAGGTGGGGGTGCCAGGGGAGAGTTTCAGAGAAGGTTAAACCCAGATATTTATACGTGCTGCATTGCTCAATCTGGGTGCCAAGAATGCTCCAGGTAGATTTCTTTGGGCGTTTCCTAAAAACCAGGACTTTTGACGGCATAATTTATTTGCAGGCCTTCCACCTTGCAGTACTCACCCAATTTATTCAGCAGTCTCCTCAAACCGATCTTGGTTAAGAAGGACCATATCATCTGCATACAGAAGGATTGGAACCTTATGTTGTCCAATGGTCAGGACCATATATTCACGACCTTCTAAACTAGCTATTATGTCATTTAAATACAAGTTGAACAAAGTGGGGGCTAACACGCAACCCTGTTTCACCCCTTTCAGCACTTGGATGTCCGCGGTGAGTAAGCCTTCTCTCCCAAGCTTAGCCTTTACATTGGTATTACAATGTAGCTGGCTAATCAGATATACTAGCCACGGGTCAGTGTTGATGTTCAAAAGCTTCTGCCATAATCTACCTCCATCTAAAGAATCAAATGCTGAAGCCAGGTTGATAAAGCCTGCATACAGGGCTTTTGTAGGGCCTCTAATGGCCTCTGCATTGTTTTTGTTGCTACAGAATAAAACGTTTAGTGTTCTGAAATTAGATTTTTTAAAAACCTCTGGGCTTTGTAGACAATAAAGATCCTTTCTGTTTTAATGCTAATTTCATGTTTTCATCAGTGAGGTGATATTATGATCAATACAGTAAGAATGGGTAATTATATATCTTAGAAGAAAGGATTGTTATTACTGGATTTCCGGGGGTAACTATGCCCCAATAATATTCTCAATTTCTTTTAGCAGCACAAGTGAAAGAAAGTCCCAGGCTAGCCATAACAATGCCCTTTTCATGCCCCTACAATACACATAATCCCAACATTGTTAGGCTGTGGAAGCAGAATGTAGTGCTTCGTGGAGTGTGGGCAGGAGGCTGTAAAAGTCCTCCTCATGCAGCTCTAAGGGATAATGGAACAACTCATTTCCCATGGCCTTTCCACTAGGCCTTGGAACGTGCTGTTTGAATGTATCCCTCTTTTTCTTTTGGTTTGCCTTTACCTAGAATGACAACACAGTTGATTTAAGCCTGCCAAATAGAGCCGTCATTATTTCACATCTGTTTCTGTCAAGGTGAAGTGTTTCCTTGCCCCAGAATACTAAAAAACAAAACAAAAACAAAAACCAGGAAAAGAATGCAGGCACCATAGCTGGGTCTCACAGATACCGGATACCTGTATTCCCCCCCACACACACACACTGTATTTTGGGAGGCCCATTTTAGTACAGTATGAGAAATCCACACTTAGCGATATTTAAATACAGTTTAGGCAATATGTTTTTGGGGGAGGGGGGAATGGCTACCAAAGAGTATAAACATGTCTACCTAACTATATCTGGAGATGCAGCCCCAAAGTCTAAAGTATCAGATTTGTCAAGCTTTATAAAATACAGGATCATTTCATAATGGTATGCAGAGGTCTTTTTGTAGAAAAAGAGCTGCAGGAGCTCATTAGCATAACTCATTAGCATATGCCACACACCCTGACATCACCGGAAGTGTGTCAGAAGGCCACACCCCCTGACATCACCGGAAGTGTGTCAGAAGGCCACACAACCTGACATAAGCCTTCTGGAGGGGTTCCCTTTTGGAAGAAAAGCAGGGTTATCAATGTGCACAGATAGAGAGACAGAGGAAGAGACAAGGGACTGTCCTTTGCAGTAAAAGCCAGAAGCCTCCTTTAAATAAAATCTAGCTCTGAGCCTCTGGCCTAAGACAACTACAGATCTGCTTTCCCGATATCAATGTCAGTAGCGACAAATCAAACATTTGGTACCCAGATATGTAGAAGCTATGAAATAGCTGACTGATATTGCCTCTTTATTTCTGGCACCACAGTCAAAGGATAGATTTGTCTGTGTAACAGTTTAAGTAGGATCAACTTTTGTGTAGCATTTCTAGGCTTGAT
>NW_015161968.1:619880-640578 GCF_001447785.1 Gekko japonicus
CATAGAGAACAATGGAAGGAATAGGGGCAACCTGTTTGGGGGCCCGTAGAATTGGACCCCCTGGTCCAATGTTCTTCAAACTTGGTTGGTATCTTGGGGAGAGGCTCCAGCAGCTACCCCTGCCATCGCTAGGAAGTGACGCTGAGCGACGCTCTGGCAATGAGGCTGGAACCTCAAAGAGCGGTCTCGAGAACGGAATAAAAGAGACCAACCAGTAGCTGAGCAAATGAGCCACCAGGAATACGACAGGAAATCACTGGTTGAAATGTCAAGGACAGGCAGGCTTACCAAGTACTTACTGTGATTCGGCGGGGGACACATACGTCCTCCCAGGACCATTCCCACGCGGACAACATCGAGTTTTCAGCCCCATTGCCAGAGCGTCACCTAGCGTCACTTCCTGGCGATGGCATGGTGCGTTACAGGGAGGAATGTTCCGGCCGGGGAGCATGTGTCCCCCGCCGGATCGCGGTAAGTACTTGGGAACCCTAGTAAGAAACCATTCATAGAAGATGGTCTCCTTTCCCAATCTTTGCATATCCTACAATGCAGACAGATGGCATACATGCTCAGATGCACTTTTTAGTGTGTGTTTTCTGGGTATCCTTCATTTATTCAGTAAAGGACACAGTGCTCGGAATCCTGCTTTGAAACTTGGATCTGCTTAGCTGAATTAAATTATCTGTGTTTTATTAAAGTTCATGAAAGCTCTTAGGGCAGTCAGCAGTTTGTTTTGTAATTCAGTGCAGTAGCTTTTAAAAATGTGCATTATTTGACTGCAGCATGAATCCTCTTTTGGAGCCTGTGGGGCACCTTTAGAATTCTGATACAAGGTAGTGGGTACATCCACAAAATGGCTGCCACAGTAGGTGGAACTGGCCAAGAATGGCTGCTTCAGGCCCTGACCTGGTAGCTCAGCAAGCGCAATCTCGTAAGATCTCAGAAGCTAAATAGGGCCAGCCCTGGCAAGTACTTGGAAGGGCGACCTCCAAGGAATACAAGGGCCAGGATGCAGAGGCAGGTTATCAAGCCACCTCTCTGAAATGTCCCAGCTCCACTAGGGGCTGCCAGAAGTCTCCATGACTTCCAGGCTCGCAAGCAAACACACACACATGCAAAACTCACATAAAAAAGGGCTGCTTCAGGAGGTGGAGCCAACTGCAAAATGTATGGGAATGAGGTTATGTATAGCTCTAATAGTAACTCTTCAACATTTCAAGCAGAAGTTTTGTTTAACAGCATGCCTTTTAAAATGAACATATTGCTTTAAAATATTTTCTTGCATATACATAGCTTCAGTCACACAGTGAAGATTTTTGAGATATGACAGCAACTGCTGCCAAAGCAACATTTTAAAAAATATACACAGCCAATCAGATCTCCAATGGCCAGTCAGAAGCCCCGCTGGGCAAACACCTCATCTGGTCCCACCCACTTTCTTAAAAACAGTTGGTAGGTGTCAGGAAAAGTGTTACTGGGTAATATGGCACCCACAGGCACTACATGGGGTACCCCTGGGCTACAACATGGTGTCCTCTTTTATAAGATATAAAAGGAATTTTATGAATGAGGACATCTCTAGTTTTGTTTAATGTATGTAATATAGACAGTGAACACTCACTCCTAGTAGAAAAACCCATGTTTATTTATTTATTTTTATTTATATATTCAATTTAAACCACCCTCCCCCACCAAAGCGGGGCTCAGAGTGGTGTACAACATAAAAATTAGCACAATATAAATATAATATAATTTAAAACCATAAAAATCAGTAACTAGTAAAAGATGGCAAAAAGTCCCAGAAAGCCAACCACTCACGGGGTGGGGGGTGGAGGATGGGTGTGCCAGAGGATACAGTGGTTGCTGTCCGCAACCAGATGCCTGGTGCAACATCTCTGCCTTATTGGTCCTACAGAACTGTTTCAGATCCCACAGGGCCTGGATGTGATTTGGCAGAGTTCTACCAGGCTGGGGCCAGGGCAGAGAATGCCCAAGTTTGCATTCTTGGGGCAACTTGTTCGCCTCCGTGTGTGAAAGTTTTTGTATTTTGGATGAGTTATTTTCCCCTGTGGATACAACTACTTATGTTTCCTAAACTTTTTAAAGAAAACCAGCCAGTAGCCTTTATGAGTGAAATCAAAAGTCAACTACTTTCTTTTTAGATTCTTTGGATGAATTGCCCCTACCACAAGTGGCATATACACCCACCCAAAAAGCTGTTGTGCTGGGTGATGAATCACTGATTACGTTCCAAAAGCCTTTCACTACCTTACTAAGGTGATTTATAGATTGCTTATACTGGTGTGGGCTGAGACTCACTGAAGTCTACACCAGAATATGTGATTTATGATCCCCTGAGTATGAAAACTCTTGTTTTATGAAGTCTATTTGGATAAAGTCTCATAATATTAGAAAAGGAAGGACGGCAAAAAAAATGAGACACTTCATATGTTAAGTTGTTAAAGGTGGCATCTAATTTGGGTCTTTAAGGAAGAATTAACAAACTAGTTTGTAAATTAGGAGGAGAGAGTAAATGGTGGGATGCCATTCAGGGAGAGAGGATAATTGCAGTTAGCACAATTAAAGTGAGTATCTGAAAGGGTAGAATTTTACCCACAATATTCCACTGAATGCCATTTCAGTGAAAGGGCAGAATTCACCATTATTGCTAGAAAGAGGACATTTTCTCAAGTAAGCACTTCATAAGAATGGAATGTGTCTCATGACTAACATGTTGCAAGCAATTCAGAATCAAATCATGCAGTAGAAGTAATTTCACCATTTTTTTAAAAAAAGAAACCTGCACTAGGTAAATAATGCATGTTTTCCAGTTTTTCTGTCAGAAAGTATATGTTTTGTTTAACAACAACAACACACCTAGCTTGTACGGATTGGATAAAAGGAGCAAATGTGCTGTCAAATGAGTACATGGATATTTTAGTAGTATTTCCACTGAAAACATTCACAGTCTCTGACGGTAATATTGCTGGTCTAACAATTGTTCTTTGGTGGAAGAAAATCCTAGTCTTATTATTTCACTGGCATTACCACTACATATTGTATCACATTAGCATTGTACTACAGTTGCAATAAAATTATATATCCACATAGTGCATAAACAGGTTGTTTTAAACTGTATATTTTTATTTTATTTTTTATTCTTAAGCTGCCTTGGGGCATTGTGGAAAGGTGGAATATAAGCACTTTAAATAGGGTTGCAATCAAGCAGAGTTAAGAGGATTCGCTAATTTTTTGTTGTTGTCTGAATGCCTTGGTGTAAATAATATTATATAGCCCCTGATACAAAGTTTACTATAACAAAGTGCTGGGTGCTTGTGTTTTTTGTTTTGCACGTGAGCCAAAAGTCAAGCGCATGTATAAATAGTGCCACTGTAATCCCACCCTTTATGCATGCCCACCCACATGTCCAAAGTTTGTGAGTAGGTTACCCCCCCCCCAAGTGCTAAACTGGGGAGCAGATAGCAGACGAGCATGAACACTGAGGGAGGAGCGCATTCCTTGTTTCTTGCTGAAGCAGAACACACATGCCCTTGGATGCCAATCCAAGTTTTCCACATACCCTTGCTGCACATGCCCCTTGAGGTGTGTACAAGCCACAAGCTGCCCACCTGTGAATTGAGAGGATTTAATGTGACCAGAACCAGACAAATGGAAGCTAATGCTTGTAAAATCCCTGCATATAGCAGAAGCTAGTTTTTCTCCCCATTCACAGTAGCTCTCGACACATGGCAAACTGGTCATATGAGTACTTTTATATGAAGCTGCATTATTCAAGAAGAAGAAGAGTTTTATTTATTTATTCGATTTCTAGGCCGCCCTCCCCGCGAAAGGGCTCAGGGCGGCTAACATCAGGACATGCATGCCAGTACATAAAAACAGGATAAAAACAAATAGTTACCAAATTTACAAAATAAAATGCTCCAAGATGGTCCAAGATAGCAGTCTTCCATTTAGTAGATGGTATCAGGAGGATATTTAAACAGATCTCAGTTCAGTGGTCTCCATGCGCCATAGTGCTGCAGTTTGTTTGTCACCAGGCTATTCCAATACCCCGCTGTTGCCAAACTCGGTGGTGGTGGTAGTGGTGGTGGTGGCGGCGGCTCCTAATTGAAAGCCTGGCAGAAGAGCTCCATCTTACAGGCCCTGTGGACTGCGCAAGGTCCCGCAGGGCCCTGATCTCTTCTGGTAGCTCCTTCCACCAGGTAGGAGCCGCCAGCGAAAAGGCCTGGGCCCTAGTACCAGCAAGCCTGGCTTCCTTGGGGCCTGGGGTCACCAGCAGATGTTGAGTCCCTGACCGTAGTGCCCTTGGGGGTATATATGGGGGAACCATGGCACCCTCCTGCTCCCCCTCCGTTTGCCCCTGCTGAGAGGGAATGGGCCATTTTTACCTCCCATTGCCCACCATGCCTTCCGCTGACAGCAACAAAGTGTGGTGCACCTTTTGCAGGTGCCTGTGGAGAACAGAGGAAGACAGGTGTTGGGGGTTTGTGCCCCTGTGAACATGAGTGTGGCATATGTTACGTCTTAACTGTATAACATCTCATGTAAAGCTTAACCAGGACAAGGATTGTAAGCTGGAACAATCCTATTGGTTATTGTATGAATGTAACCAATCAGAAGGCAGAGAAGTGTTCAGAACGAATCTGATTGGGTGTTATCTTTGTAATGCCATTGGTCCTTAACTATTCGGTAAAAGGTCGACCTGGCAGTGGCTGCCACCTGGGCCTCCATAGTTAGAGAGGAGTCCAGGAGCACTCCCAAGCTCCTAACCTCTGACGCTGGCACCAAAGGCACCCCATCGAAGGTCGGGAGAGGGATCCCCAACCTCTAACCAACACGACTTAGGCCCAGGACCTCCGTTTTTGCCAGGTTTAGCTTCAGCCGGCTCAGCCTGAGCCAACCAGCCACGGCTTGCAACGCCCGGTGTAAGTCTTCTCGGGTGGAGTTTGACCGGCTGCCCAACATCAGATAGAGCTGGGCGTCAGAGTTGATTTTTATACCCTGCTTTCCTCTACCCTAAGGAGTCTCAAAGTAACTTACAATCTTTAGTTGCTGTAGATTTTTCAGGATGTGTGGCCATGGTCTTTGCATTGTAGAACCTGATGTTTCGCCAGTAACAGTTTCACAGTTACTGGCAAAACGTCAGGTTCTACAATGCGAAGACCACGGCCACACATCCCGGAAAATCTACAGCAACTAATGAACTCCGGCCGTGAAAGCCTTCGACAACATAACTTACCATCGCCTCCCTCTCCCCACAACAGGCAGCTTGTGAGGTAGGTGGGGCTGAGAGAATTATGAGACAACTGTGACTGGCCCAAGGTTACTCAGCAGTCCTCATGTAGAGGAGTGGGAAATCAGACTTGGTTCTCCAGATGAGAGTCTGCCACTCGTAACCACTACACCAGGCTGGCTCTCTCAGGTCATAAAGATATGTAGTGGCAAGAAAGATAAAAAATCTGTGAAGCTAGAAGCACAAGTAATAATGTCTCATAATTCCAAAAGAACTATGTATAAATGTGACACGGTACAAGTAAGAGTGTGATGATGTGCGCGCATACGCACACACAAACACACACACATAAACATTTCCTGTGATATAACTGGGACCTACCCAGTATGCATACTTCCAGTTGCTGAATTATATTTGATTGTGCTTTGTGTATTTGGTATGTTCAAACATGTATGCTGTGCTGGTAGTCTTAAAGATACCTCATAAATTATTTTATACTAACATTTCTCATTAGTATTGCATTATTAATAACAATCAATGGATCTCTTTCTTGACGCAACCAAAATGGCTCCTTTGCTCTTTGGCCAATAACGCAAGTGAATTATGTCTTCTTAAACTGGGAAGAACATGAGACATTTATTTGAAAGGATAGAAAAGGAACATACAGAACACTTGAAATGGTAGCTGTGATGGATTTAATCTCTCTCGATTTTAGTGTTCAAAGACAATAAAGCAAATTTTAGGCTGCCCAAGCCATTTTTAATCTATGTTGGAGACAACTTTTTGTTACTTAATCATAAAGAAAGAAATCAGGTTGTTCTAGATTTGAGTCTGACCAATAGATTATGGCTTTTTGTTGCTTTTGTCATCATCCAAGTTTTAAACTCTAATATAATAATAAAAAATATAGGAATAATTTAGTATGGCCTGAGTTGAGACCATTGGTTAAACGAGTCGACCATTAAAAGAAAGGTTTTAAACCCTGAAACTTTTGATTGTGGGAATAGTTATTGTTAAGTATCATGAAGAGGAGACCACACAGAAAGTACAAAATAAACTAACCACAAGGTACATCAGGAGCAGACTTTAAACTGAACTGACTGCTGGTAAGATCCAAACTAACCTGGAAGTGCAAAGTAAAACTGCTGTTAAGAGGCTGAATTCCAGCACTTCATAGTATGGCAAACTGGGATGGCCAATACAGTACATTTCCAGATTCCCTCCAGAACTTATTGTGCAGATGTTTTTTCCTTGCTATCTTGTCGTGTCTGTGATCATATCAGTTGTGGCCGTCATTTCTGTATGAAACTTGGAACAGGATATGTAAAAGAGGGTTATATTTATGATGTTTATTAAAATATATCCAGATTGGTATCTGTAAAAAGAACGTTTTGTAATTATTGCAGCAGTTAAATGGTTAGGTCTGGAATTCTATGCTGATCACAAATTGTAGACATTTTGGGGGAAATTTACATCCTTATTAAATTTTTATTTCTGCCATTATCAGAGGACTTATACACAGGGAATTCTGAATATATGACATCCTTTCATCAATAAATGAACTTCCTTGTTTCTGGACTGCACTGCTCTTTGTCCTATAACTCACTCTACCTACACGCCAAGCGTTCACTTTCTAATAACGAACTCTTACCAGACTTACAGCTTTTTTTTTCTTTTTGGCCATAGTCATTTTAGAACCATAAGTGACTAATGATTTATGGTGGCACTTATGTGGATGTTTAAACATAGCAAACATCCAGGTTGTGAATGAATGCACATTTTGATTGCACTAGAAACATATGTTAAATGTTTGGAAATTTTGCAATTTTAACCTACCTTGTGTTTAACTTGTAAATTCATATGTGTGCTTGGAGTAAAGGGGCAAGCAAGCCAACAATAACTGATTAATCCCTTTATTATTATTTTTTAAATGGTGCATGTATGTGGCATGAGGCTTGAGCTGTAAATGGCAGATTTTAATCATGTCTATGTAAAAGGTCAGCAAAAGGCATAAAAGTCACAATCTGCAGTCCAGAGTAAGAGACATGTAAATCCTAAAGAAGGAGTCATTGTCACTTTTGGTTAAGCATATAAAGCATGAGTTCCATTATTGTGCTGATCCTGGCAAATCTTATACAATGTTTACAATAAGGTTCTGGAGAGTTGCCTAGCACCGGAGAATACACAATTAAACAACATCGTTCCATGGCTGTCTTGTGTCAGCATACTGCTAAAAGACCTCCATTGTGCTCATGTGATAGCCGTTCTTAAAACATTTTGCATAAACAGGAACAGAAAATAGTTATCTGTTACTGCTTCCTGTCCTTTTTTTCAGTACATAGGGAATGAACCTTTGCATCTGAACAAATTATGTAATATGTAATAGGAATGGATTTATAAAAAAGAACTTTGGGTGTGTGCACTGGTCAGTAGTCAATGCTTATCTACCATGTGTCTGTTGCAACATTAATTTTTATTGTTTTGCTTCACCTGACTATGCTGTTTAATGTCAGCATCTTTGTCCTTTCTGCCTGGATATTGCTCAAGAATATAAAATATGAAACTACCAAAAGAAAGTATTGATGCTTCATTTATAGATATATATATCTTCATTAGATGAAATTAAATTGTTTTCTTATACTGTTGATAGTCCTATTGATATCTGTTTTGTGAGGTGCCAGTTTTCCTGCAAAGAGTCTGAGAAATAGAATGTAATTCTCAAAAAGTCACAGGCGCATCAAAGTATTAGTTATGTAAGCCACTAGCAGTATATAATGAATAAATGGCTGAAACTGCACAAATATTGGATAGTGAAATTATACCCTGTAACTCTGTTTTCAATTTCAATAAACTTGAACAGATTTTAATGAAGAACTATGCTTGTCCTAGTGATGGAACTATGACATTATATCATATCATATTGTATAAGTAATTGAGAATTAAATTATCATAGCTCTGAGAGCATGCCCGAAGGATTGAATTGAGGTTTAGTAGTATCCAAAAAGAATAAATATATACAGAGGCAAATTACTTTTGCACAGAATGCATTAATAAAGCATGGTACCAAATATTATGACCCCATTTGGTCCTGGGGATCAAAAGGGGAAGCACTAATTTATGACAATTTCAGATAATTGTCCACTTTTCCATTTTTATGTTAAGATATGCTGGAGTCATGTTTCATAAAATGAAAGCATCAGTGGAAAGTGACATGCTTGAACTACGTACACTCTTCAATTAGAATTACAATTATTCGAGATAAGATAACAAACTGCGGATGCAAATCAATATAATTGTTATAATATCTGTCTGACTGAATACTTGCTAGCCTGAACCACAGCTGGCAGAAAGAGGAATAATAATCAGTTTAGGCTGTGCTGTTAGGCATCTTGTTGTTACAGAGCAGTCTACATAAACATAGGATTGCCATCCTGAAATTCAAGCAACCATAGTACATCATTCCAATTGAACACAGGGTTTGTTAGTATTATTTCCTAGTGCAGAACTGAAAATTAACATCATTCTTATGAACACACGCACAAGAGGCAGCACATATGGACATATACATGCACAAACACTGATCTTCTCAAAATATATGTTTATGTAACATTGCTGCCTTTCTCTTAGAGTTTGTTAGTATATCTTGGCCAAAAAAAGATGAAAGAATTCACAGAAACCCCACTGAAATAAATATTAGTAGTTGTGCTGTTTGGTTGAGCACTGAGATCTTTTAAAAAAATAAATGTCTGGCACCAACGTAGTGTTAGAAATGCCTTCTCCCATGTGGATACAGGGAAACCTTCTCTTTGAGTGTGCCCCGTCATTGGAATGCCTTCCCTAGAGAGATTTGCCTGACCCTCTTGCTGTTCTTTAGGTATGAGGACAACTTTGTCCTCTTTTTTATGATCCAAGCATTTTAGGTTATCTCATTAAAAATGCGGAACTAACATCATTCTTATGAACACATGCACAAGAGGCAGCACATATGGACATATACATGCACAAACACCGATCTTCTCAAAATATATGTTTATGTAACATTGCTGCCTTTTAGAGTTTGTTGGTATATCTTGGCCAAAAAAAGATGAAAGAATTCACAGAAACCCCACTGAAATAAATATTAGTAGTTGTGCTGTTTGGTTGAGCACTGAGATCTTTTAAAAAAATAAATGTCTGGCACCAACGTAGTGTTAGAAATGCCTTCTCCCATGTGGATACAGGGAAACCTTCTCTTTGAGTGTGCCCCGTCATTGGAATGCCTTCCCTAGAGAGATTTGCCTGACCCTCTTGCTGTTCTTTAGGTATGAGGACAACTTTGTCCTCTTTTTTATGATCCAAGCATTTTAGGTTATCTCATTAAAACTCATTCCCATTCCAGTATGCCATTCCCTTTCTTTTCCTCTTTGCCTAAAGGTTGCCTTCTAATGATAGTAACTCAGGACATGGGAGAGGCTTAATAAGATTGCCCCAAAAAACTATATTTCCTAGGGATCTTTGAGCTGAGGTCATATTGGTAGGACATCATAGTTCAATTAAGGCCCAAGCAAGAACCTTGCCTCTTACCTCACCCCTTCAGTCACCGCTTTGGAGGGTACATTTTGGGGAACAAGAAGAGGTTTGGGAGAACCTTGCAAAGGACTTAGAGGTGGGACTTGATACTTAATGTTGGGAGCGTTCCAAGAGGTCAAAGAACTTTTCTCTGAAATAGTTTAAAAAGAGAAAGCCTGGCTGGGACTTCCCATTTATCTTAACGAAGTCTGCAGTCTGTGAATATTTTTTAAACTTTATTTTACCAAGAGACTTAATAACACTTACTCATAGCGCTGCTTTGTGCTGGTATCATTCATCCTGTGAAGATAAGAAGCTGTCAGTGTTTCTGTAATAAATCCCTATTAGCAAGGTTAGGAGTAGAAACTTGTATAGATTGCAGTTCAGGAAAGCAGAGACATGGCTGAAGAATGAGTTACAAAAGATAGGGGAAATATTTTTTGTTTTATGTGCATGTTGAGTTCAACTAAGCCAAAAATAATTGTTTTCATATACATTTTCATATACAAAATAATTGTTTTCATATACATTTTTTAAAGGCTTGTTTCAATGGTTGCATACAAAGCTTTGCTAGTGTAGATTGAATTTAGCTGACAGGAGGTATAGTACAGAAGTGTTGCCAGAGAAAATTGTAGTGGAAAGGAACATCTTGTTCAGGTTGCTGGAAATTTCTTTACCAGCTGTTGGTACAGTCTGTCTGCTCCCCTTTTCTGCTCTTGGTTCCTGTTGATGATCTTCAGTTTCTCCAGCAAGCATGGAAGGAGGAGGCTACATAAATGTCTGCATTCAGATACCTCAACAAACTGTAATTGAACTGTGGTCAGGCATGAACACAGCTTGTCGCCATACTCATAAGTTCCCACTACTTCTTCCACCTTCCTCGTCTTCTCTCTGTTGGAACGTGATTGAAAATGACCCAGGTATACAAACTAGTGCAAGTGAGTTCTGAGAAACCTCATCTCATCATGTCTAATATAACAACCAAGGAGGACTGTCTTTAGATCTCCGGTCTGTAGAGCATTCCCAGTGGGCTTTTACTAGCCTTGCCTTTATTCTCCATTGGAGTTTCTATGGTATACTCTGAACCCTTTGATATAATTAAGATTTCTTTAAAGGGATCACTGTCTTCACAAAGTCACACTGAAGTCGACCAGATTACCTCATTGTGCCAGCCAGTATCCACACAGCTCTTCATGTCTTGGAAAGCATAAGGTAAATATGGAACAAAGGAGAAAAAAAGAGAAATGTTTTTTTTAGTGTACACAAACGGTCATGAATAGTATACGAGGGGCTCTGGAATGTGACCATTATATGGATCTCAGTCCCATGAAAATCACTATGAATTATTTCCAAGTAATGTGTCTGGAGGGGAGCACAGTGGCTCAGAGGTTAAGACTCTGAGCTGCAGAATGGAAGGTCTGTAGCTCGGCAGTTCAAAACCCTAGTGCTGCGCGACAGAGTGAGCTCCTGTCTCTGGCCCCAGCTCCTGCCAACCTAGCAGTTCGAAAGCAAGAAATTGCAAGTAGATAAATAGGTACTGCTTTGGTGGGAAGAAAACAGCGTTCCATGCACCTCGGCGTTTAGTCATGCCAGCCACATGACCACAGAAACGTCTTTGGACAGCGCTGGCTCTTTGGCTTGGAAATGGAGATGAGCACTGCCCCCTAGAGTCGGCTTTGACTAGCTTTCGAGCAAGGGAAACCTTTACCTTTAATGAGATTGGGATATTTATCCTTCAGTTTGCTATCTTAACCATTACATTGCTAGAGAGGAGAAAGAATTTCATTAACAAATTCAGGGTTGACTTTCCCCTGACTTGGTAAAAGTTGGACTAATTTCTTGTGTATTAGAATTTTCTCTAATGTAATACAGTAACAAATAAGCAGAAGATTTTTTTAAAAAAGGTATAATTAGCAGTCTTAAAATCACCCATATTTTTACCCATAGTGTGGGTTTTATACTAAAAACATCCTCCATCTTTATATATTCCTCTTTTCAAGCATTTCAGTAGATCCATTCATAAAAATTCCAGTGATCAGGGGGTAATATTTTGTTCATTTTACATGTGAAAATGTGTGTAAGATCAGTGTCAGTCTTTGACAGAGAATGGTCTTTTCCAACACTTGCTAATCTCTGATTCATTTAACTGGAGATGAAGTAGTTGAACCTGGAATCTGCTGCATGGAAAACCTCTGCTCCACCACTAGGATATGGCCTCTAAGCCATTCCACCATTCCAAAAGCAAATACATGAAGTATCGCTCCCTCCATAAGGCACTTGACAGGATTCCAAATTAACAAAAATAGATTTAGAGAAAGTAAGTAATTTTAAAGATGTGTGAGTTATCTGTGGCACGTTTTTATTTAAGAGCCATCTGACATGCTACTACTACTGCCTACGTTACTGTTCATTCAACCGATATCATGAACAGGAAACACAACTAAAATACCACGGGTTAAAGCCATTAATAGTGCACAGCAGAGCCCTTGCAATACCAAATTTACATTGTATACTACCAATCATGGCCAGCTCCACTCACCATATCATACCACTTGGTGGGCAGCTTCTGAAAGCAAAGCTGTACCACACAGCAGGCAAATCAGGTGGAGATCAGTAGATTTCCCAACTGAAACTGAAAATCAAGTGGCACATGTTACTCTACCATTTCTGTCTATTCTCATTCCCTGTCCTCCAGGCAAAGACTTTGCATGCTTTCCTGAAACACGGGGAGGTGCCACATTGGGTAATAGTGCTCGGAAGAAGAGCCACATGTGGCCTCTGAGCCACTGAGTGAGCATCAGTGCTATTCCTTTCTGTTCATATGATAAAGTATCGAATATTTTTACCCCAGTCGTCTGTTTAAGAGGATGAAATGTACCAATGAAATGTAAAAAGAAAAATGCAAAGAACAGTAATACAAAGATGAGGGCAGATCCCAGTTGTGTAACATATGTATCCAGTTATGCAAGAAGAAAAGGTTTGTAGTTTAGCTTGCATGAGTTATAAAGTCAAGAAGCTCAGTCCCTTCTCACTGGCAAAAATAAATGTCTATCATAGTAGGTTGGAGCAAAATGAAGGATCAAAGGACATCCCAAATTGTTCTTCTCTCACTGGATAAATTTGTTTGTCTTGGTTGGATCTGAAACATCACCTTGTTTCCGAAAGGCTCTTAAATTAGAAGAGTCAATCTCCAGTACTTTTCAGTGAGGCTAGCAAGTAAGCACGTAAACATATGGAGCAGAGGTCCATCTGTGGCTGGTATCCACAAGGTATAGATGCTCTGGGGCAGTGATGCTCTGGAATCTTGTTGCTTGGGGGTCAACAGAGGAAGGGCTTTTGGAGTTCTGGCTCCACTGGTGGACCTCCTGGTGGCACCTGGGTTTTGGCCACTGTGTGACACAGAGTGTTGGACTGGATGGGCCATTGGCCTGATCCAGTGTGGCTTCTCTTATGTTCTTATGTTCGTGTTTGTGATCTGAAGCAAGACCTGTTGTACGCTGAAACAAAATAAAGCTTAGCTGAGAATCCATCCCTGAAGTATATGTAAATTGCTCTCTTGGTTAATAGAAACAGGAAACCTAACACTGAGCTTCGTATCTGTGTTTAGTATTTTTTTTAAAAGGCCGTGATAGGGTGTGCGGCTGTTGAGACATTGGCACGCTTTGGGTACATAGTGAGGCATTATGCCAAAGGGAGAGTTCGTTTCCTTCTACACTAGAGGTACTGTTTGCCAACCTTGCCTGCAATGGAGCTCTCTACAAAAGCTTTGAAAAAATATATTTAAAAAACCATTGTAAAATTGATCTTAGCAACAGGCATGGAGTTTCCTTGGACTTGATTAAACATGTTTACATTTGAATACATTTTTAACACATATGTTCTTTATTTATAAAGAAAAAGCAGTAGATACTATATAGCGCCTTATATCTTTAATGGAATTTCTTGTACATTGAGTATTACCAAATGACTTCCTTGGTCTTCCATCAACTGCCTTCCATCAACATGTTACTATGAATAGTAGGAAAGGGAGGATGACAAATAGGAATTGTAATTCCTTAAGGAGAAATCCCAAGCAAAGTAATTCCTTAAGGAGAAATCCCAACCTTTTACCTTAATGAAAAACTAAATCTTCAGAATATCTGAATAAGAGTAAGCTTTGACTAACATTCCATGCAGCTTAATATGGTGCCTTCCATAAAGATAGATCCCACCCGGATCTTCAACTAGCATGTCAAAGTTCAGGGTGAGGAGATGGCATAATATACCCCCTTTCGCTAGTACGTATTTCCTGTCAAGGTGTATCATACACAACAAAAATATAATGTATTCCACTCCAGATACCATGTAAATTAGGTCCATTTTAAAATTTCGCAGGAGGAGAAAGAGAAAGGACTTTTCTTCATATGTTTCTCCTGGATGATAAAAGAAATGTTGCCGATGGCTGCTTCTAACATACTATTTTTGTCCATGAAAGTGTACTTGCAAGAGACTGTGGTGATAAAAATAGCAACATTAAGCTTGTACTCATGCCTTTGAAAAACCATGGAAAGGGGATGGCATTGCCTTTGTCTGAGGCCATGTGCCCATAATATCGGTATATCAAAACCTCAACTGAGTTTAGCTTCTGCTCTCACCAACAAAAGTCAGTGTGGGAAGCGAGTTATTCCAGAATTGTCGGTGCTTATCATGATTGCAGTAGTAGGTTATATAGTCTTGTTCTCCCCTTCAGTGTTCTGCTTGCCATCAAGGATTGTTTTCTCTCTGCAAAACAACGTATCCCAAGATATCACTGTATTAATTCACCAAACATGACCCTTGTTGCAGGGAAAGTACATAAAGTGTTGCGAACAGTCTAGAAAAGAGCTTATTCCTTCTCTCTGAGTTCTGTAGAAGTATCTAATATGGTTTGCGTTTGTTCCTTTGAACACAGATGGCATTGCATGTTTTCATCACAGGAATGACTTGCAGTTGCACTCCAATGAGCAAAAAATAGTTACGTCAGAAATTGCACTAAGAGACTAATGACACATTTACTGCTGTTAAGAAAAAACTGTTTTAGTACCATTCTGTATCTGTAGGAATTCCCGAGAGTGAAACAGACTCCATAGATAACATTAAGAAGTTTGATTTGTCACAAGATCTTTGATTCACAAATAAAGTTGGCACTTTTTTTGATTAAAGGTATATGCATCTCCAATAAATATACATGGAATTAGTCCTACATTTAAGGATATGGGTCACTTTTGTACAAAAGTTCCCTTTGGAAATCTACTGCTAAGGAAAAAAAATATTTACCATATACATATTTCATCTTGTTTGGTGTGGCTACCCCTGATTAAAGGCAGAATAACTGCATATTATTAAATATAAGTTCACTTGGATGCAGTCCACATATATTAAAATATATAAGACTTCTGTGGCAAGTGGATGTTAGAAACAAAATATTTCCTCTTCACCATCACTGATATCATAAAGACACATATCCAAGGTTTTATATCAACGGGATTGAAAGTCAGTGTGATGTATGTATGTGGAAGGTAGGACTTAGATAATTCAAATCCATGTTGAGATTTTAAACCAAAGATAGATTTAAATTAATTTATAAGTGCAAGTGCTTGGGCAACACACACTTTTTACTTTGGGGGAGAACTGTCCATATAGAATTATGTCTACCCTAACTCCTATTCTCCAGTATATGTAGTTCTGTTTTTATACTTGCATGATGGAATATAGATGCCAAATATATTTACCAAACAATATTTCTTTCTGGGCAGGATATTTATTTTTATTTATTTACTTCATTTAATATTCCCTGCCTTTCTGTGCCAAAAAGTCAAAAGAAGGATTGCCTTGAGAAGTACCACATCAGTATCATTGCATGCCTTGCAAGACCTGTCCTTGTTTATAATGGAGATTAGATCTCTGTAGCCCACAGGTACATCTATAAAAAACTTAGAAATCTTTGTAGCTTCAATCATGTAAGGAAAACTATCCTAAAGAATTTTCAAAAACAACAAATATGCTTGGAGCATTTAAAAACAGATTTACTATGGCATACGCTTTTGTGGACCATCAGATGCATAAAGTATATACCTACTAAAGACAATAAAGTCAAAATGTATAAATAAATCATACAATTAGGGTTGCCAGCTCAGGGTTTGAAAATACCTGGAGATTTTGGGGGTGGAGCCTGAAGAGGGTAGCGTTTGTGGAAGGGAGGGACTTCAATGGGGTATAATGCCATAGAGTCCACCTGCCAATGGGGCCATTTTCTCCAGGTAAACTGATCTCTGTTGCCTGGATATCAGTTGTATTCTAGGAGATCTTCAGCTACCCCCTGGAGACTGGCAACCCTACTTCAGACAGTTCAAGATGGGCATTGAGGCTGAAAGATTTGACTTTCTAATCCTCCGGTCCCAAGAATTTAAACATTCATTTTTTTTATAAATCAAAGTGTGCCAAATTAGCAGATAACTAAAAAGCTCCATTTTATGCTTATGTGCAGAGAACACAAGCACTTACTAGGGCCTTTGAAACAGTTGTTCCTATTACTTTTGTTGTTATCAGGAAAGTTATATTAAATAGAAATATGTTTCCATGGTATAGGCAGAGTACTTCTGTTATATAGCACTGTACAATATTTATGTGCTTGTGTGCCTTTTGATAAGAGGCACTCATAATCTTTTTTAATCATACAGTTTATGGCCTCTTGTTTAAAGTCAATATTTTAATTACTGTGATTGCTTTGTGCCAGATTTAAAGCAAATCTTTGGCTAGCAAAGTTTATGTTTAACTTCAGCTCAAATAAAACACTGGGTTGAAATAGTGCAGTAATTTCTCCCCCTAACTAATCCAAGTATAAAAATTGCAAAAAAAAAAAAAAAGGCATTGCAAAGTTGTTCTAGAAATGTATATCCTAGATATTATAACTTAATGTTGCATGAACTAGTTTCATGTATTTGATATAAACCATTTTTATGCCTCCTTTCTACCAGGTTCAGGGGCCCCAGTGCCACGAACAATCAAAACATTTAAACAAATGTTAAACACAATTTAACAAAATGCCTAAACAGGGAGGAGGGTCACAGAGGTAATGCCAAACAAAACAGAAACATCTTTACCCATTGGCAGAAGACATTGAAGGAGAGGGACAAATGAATCTCCCTGGGATGGAATTCCACAATTTTGGTGCCATGACTGAGAAGGCCCATTTGTGGTTTGACACCAGTCTAACCCTAGATGGCTTTCTCATTATTTCAGTGATTTTCACTGCAGATGTATTAATGTATGAAATATAATCTAGATTAATGTAAACTCCAGAAATAGGATGTGATATCCAGGACTGGCTTGTCCTGATTTAATTATTTGGCAAAATCAGTTTGACTTTTCACAGATGAGTAATCCTAAACAGGTCTGTTCAAAGCAGGTCTAGCATGTTGCTCAATAGGGCTGATTCTTGTGAAAACCTCTTATAGCCTATACATGGCATCTTCTGTTATCTGTAAACATCTCAAGGGGGTCCACCAAGTTTGTCTGGCATTGGAAACCAGCTATTATTGTGCTTGTCTCAGATCCTTTCTGTACTCTGTGTATAGGCATTTCACAGGAAATAGGGTTGCCAGCTCTGGGTTGGGAAATACCTGGAGATTTTGGAGGTGGATCTGAGGAGGGCAGGGTTTGGGTCGGGGAGGGACTTCATTAGGGTATAATGCCACAGAGTCCATCTTCTAAAACAGCCATTTTCTCCAGGTGAACTGATCTCTGTCACCTGGAAATCAGTTGTAATCCCAAGAGATCTCCAGCCACCACCTGGAGCTTGGCAACCCTAATAGGAACACAAAGTCAGAGTCACACTCTTCAAAGGCTGGGAGGTTCTCTCACTCTTTCAAATGACTTCTGAGCAAGGTGGGTGGTGACTTAATGACCCCTGTCTTTCCCCTCCCCTGAAATTCTAAATTCAACAGATGATTTATTGTCTCATTCAATCCTGGTCTTTGTGGATGGTTGAATGAGGATTTCTTTCTCCTGCTCTCTCTACTTCCCAAACAAGTCAGACCATTGTAAATTTTTACATTTACGAGTTTTACAGTTTTACTTCCAGCAGAACTGAAATCTGATGAATTCCCATCATCCCATTCTAAATCCTGTCAGAACTCTGTTTTGAAATAAAGATGGTAACATAATTTTCTGAAAAACATGAGTCATTCAGTGTAGTCTGTTTTTTTGTAAATCCAGGATGTACGTAGACAGTCCTTTGGGTTATCCTGAAATTGAATTCATTTGCTTTGCACAGGTTAATACAGTGCACAAGAAGATCAGCCACTAGATGCAAGCACAGGGAATTATTGGACACAAGCACCTTAAAAATACTTTCTCCTAAACTTGAATTGCTATCAGTCATCTATAACTATAAAACTTCATTGACATTTTAAAAAGTATTATTACAAAAAACAATCACTGCTGTTTAGTAGTGTCTTTGGCATATAGGGTTGTTCTTAATAGACAACCCCCCCCGCCACCGCCAAACATTGTGTTCTTACATAAATTCCACGTTGGATTAATTGATACATGATCCATTTTTGTTCACTTGCAGGCTTAATGCATATTAGCATAGTAAAAGCAGTGATTTATTCTGTCTTCAAGTTTCATGTAAATGTTAATAGGGAATGTGAGAAAGTCACATCTGTGGGATGTATACAAATTATTGCATAAACAAGGACAAGGAGGAATGACATTTGCTAGATATCTTTTCCCTTATTTACTACAATGAACGGCAGAGAGCCATGGCCTCTGTTTAATACGGCAATTTAGTGGAAACAAAGGCTTGGAAGTCCTGGAGTATTTTCAAAACTGGAAGGGTTCCCACCCACAGATGTGACTTTCTCACATCCCCCTTCCTACTCTAGCTCAAAATGCCCTCTGAAATGCCATTCCTTGTCAGACCAGAGCAGCATTTCAAAGGCATTTTGGGGATGCAATAGGAGAGGTAATACAAGAAAGCTGTGCTTCATGGGTGGAAATTCTTCCATCCATGCAAACACTCCAGTGGATCCAACCCAAAATTGCGTGCTTGAACATACCAAAGGAGCATTCCTTGATTTAAGAAAAAGAGTTGCAACTTCTTTATTTAGTAATCAAACAAATTGCTTGTACATTCACTAAGCAGCCCAAAATTGATCTAGCAAGGCAAACCATTTTAATAAATGCTACACAAGTAAATCTTCAGATTAGGGAAATAATTGGAAAGCTCAACATCTAGTTACTATCTGCCCTAACAGTTGTAAAACTTTTTAAAAATCCTTTTATCTATGGGTGATAAGTGAGTAACAACAAGTATTCACTGCTCAATATCGATGTATCACAGAGCTTTTATTTGATAAAAGGAAAGGAAAAGCCAAGTATACTTAGCCACAGCTAGTCACATCATTGCTCAGTGTATATTAAGGTGCCTACATTTGTGTTAGGAAAATCTTGATTAATTTTACTAATATCATATGAAATACTACTTAACTGGGACCCATAGATTTAACAGCTAGAGTCCTTGCTTTCAGCTCTTTCTCTTGCAGCTGGGTTGTCTCCTTACCTGGATTCTTTGAAAATCCATGGAGAACAAAAAGGGCATAGTTAAAATCCTCTCAGGCTCCAGTCCTCTCTAAAAACCAAACATGAAGTGAGAAAGGCTCTCTCCAGATGACTGGGGAAGCAGAAAATGGGCCAGCGCTAACTTATTAATTTACTTCCTTTGGAGATGTCTACACTGCCTTTCAGAGTCCTGCCCAAGGAGGCTCACAATTAAAATAATAATTTTTCTTTATAAAAAAACAACACACCATTAAAACATGCTCAAAGAACATAAAACAGCATAACGCTGCCCATAAAACAGGCTTCCAACCAGAAGCAGACCATTTTTATTAATTAAAACATTTATATCGTGCCTTTCCTTATGGACCATAAAACCATGAAAGAGCTGGAAAGATAAAACCACTCAGTAAAAGCCTGGGTAGAAAGATAAATTTTGCCCTGGTATCTATAAGACAGTAAGGTAGGCTCCAAGTGAGCCTGAAGGGGGAGCATGTTCCAAAGGCAAGGTGCCACCACCTATCTGTCTGTCTGTCTGTCTGTCTGTCTCTCTGTCTCTTTACTTGCCACTTGCCTCACTGCTGAAGGCCAGGGCACTGAGGGCAGGGTTTGAGAGGCAGGCTGGACAGTACAGGAGGAGACTGTCAACCACAATTAAAGGCAGGCTAAAATGCTAAAATCTGTGGGCCTCTGGATTTGAAACTAGATATAGAAGTCCAGTGTTCTAACTGGATGTCAGTAACTAGGAACATTTATAAGAAATATAAATGCATCAGTATCACCGAAGATATCTTGACCAGTACTAAATATCATAAATCATTCATGAATGGTTTAAAGAGAAGTAAAATGGTTGATTTCCTTATTCTGTTTATAAATGTTCATTAGTAAAAAGCAAATTCTAACATGTGGTATACTTAATGGAGAAGCAGGAAGCAGATGCTAAAAGATGATTTACTGCATGGTACAAGCATGCAGTCATCTGTGTATGCTGTAAGGTTTTTGTTTGTATGTGTGTGCGTAGAGATGTGAAGGCCCAGGGAAAAAAACAGAAATTTAAAAAAAACGGGGGTTTTCCATTTTTTCCTGAAGCCTTTTTTGTTTTTTTCCCGAAAAATTGAAAAAATTGAAAAAAGAAAAGGAAAAAAAATGGTTATGTAACGTTTTATTTTAACATGATGAATAAAATATTATAAGACAAGGTGTTCAAATATTTTCCAAATAATTTCTAATATATATATCAGATGATATCAGATTGATCTAATTTCTGTGCACTGAGGACAAGCAGGTCCTAGGTTACAAACTGAACTCTCCAATGCA
>NW_015161968.1:640731-645659 GCF_001447785.1 Gekko japonicus
GGAATGGAAAAAACCCGGGTTTTTTTCCGAGCTTCAGAATTTCTGGAATTTTTACATCTCGATGTGTGCGCTTCATATTATGTTTACTAAGGCACTTGATTTTACAGTAATTGTTTTACTGAAAGAATAATGCCCTAAATAAGGAAGCTCCTTCCCTTAGGCTCAGAGTTAAGCAGAGGATATCAGCAAGGTTGGCTTCACCTGGAAGCAAGGTGAAACTGAAGCAGATTCCAGATGAGGCGCAAAAGAAGTGAGCCACAGTCCAGAGCAGGGGATATGGGTAGGAAAAATGTCTGTGGTAGTAGACACTGCACAAAGCATGAATTTGCACATTGTAATCAGTTTGGTGAGATGGTTTCATTGAAACAATTAAGTACCCAGAGGTTGGGAGGGCTCCCCTTCCTTTACTTCCAGCTCAATAGTTAAAATGCATTAGGTCCCTCTTGTGGTCTCAATTACATCCTCTGTTAGAATCTAGTGGTATTTCCTCTGTAAAGTCCCCGTTCTCCCTGCCAAGGTACATTTCTGCACACTCAAAATCATAAGAGTGGTGGAGGGAGGGAGGAGAAGACCAAGCCCATGATATCAGTACTACAAGGCGAGGAAAAGCAAGAAATGTGACAGATTATAATCCATTATTGTAGCTCTCCCTAGAAGTAGACCATAGTTCGGGAAACAGTATGAAAACATTTTATGACAAACGGTATTGTTTGTTTTTGAAGGCAATACATTTTCCTGCAGCCCACTCAAGAATACATCTCCCCTCTTTTCTTTTTTTAAAAAAGGTCTGTCTATTGCTACAGAAGCAAAATGCGAATCTGCTGCTCTTGAAACCTCCAATTTGTAGCTCAGTTTCTTGACAATGGCATACCCTTTTACAGCTGTGTTTAAGCTGGGACAACCGTTGCTTCCTGGAAAGAGTGAAATTTAGCTTAATATGCAGACTTGTTTGGAATATAATACTGCAGGAGTACGGGAGTGTGTGATTATAAAACTGAACATGTGCACCCTGCTGAGGTAATTTCTTATAAATGGTTCACTATGGAAATACTTAATCAATGTCACTATTTTTAAACCTAAGGGTTTGTATGTTTTAAACATGTTTCCCATTTCTCTTCAGTCTACAGCTAAACATACTTTTAAAAAATCTTGATAAGAATGAATCTCTCAGTGCTGTGCTGATCTGAGAACAGTGATACATTCAAACTATAGTATTCTAAACTCAGTTTATTAAAAAATAATCATGTCCTTCTCCAGCACACAAGATTTTATTCTGATTTCTCTATATTTATTTTACTGTAGTCACCTTGTCAACGTCACTATTATAAGGGAGCAAACTTAAGCAGGTCTACTCAGATGTAAGCCCCATTTATCTAGTGAGGCTTACTCCTGCTACCTATTAGACATAAGGAAAATTGTCTTGTGACGAAATCATTGGGGTCATTTTTTTTCTCTTACACTGTTATAGCAGTTTTGTTGACTTTATGTTGCTGATCTGATTTTATGCTATTTTTGTTTTACAGTGATATTGATCTGTCCCAATACAGTGTCAGCAAACACTGGCTGATTTGAGGCAGGTACCCAAGGAGGGCAAGATTTGGGGAGGATGTGATGTCACTTCTGGTGACACTCTGCTCTGCCTCCCCTAGGCTTTATGGTCTTACCATAGAGAATTTTACAGAGCAAATTTTCTATAGTCTCTCTGGTCTTTATCATAGAGACTATGGAAAATTTGTAGAGTGTCACTATTCAGGCCTTTTTTCATGCTTCTCAATTCCTCAGGGGCAGGATATTGGGGCTGTAGGTGGTAATGTCCTGCCACAGGTGGGTAAATGAAAGGCCTAAGAGATAGGTGATGAAAACATTTAAAAAGTAAATATATAAATACTTTGTGGTAATAATTGCTCACAGGATTACTACTTTTCATGGTTTCTCATGGAAATGCGTTTTTGTATTATATTGGAATGTTTTTATTGTAATAGAAAGCAAAACATTTTGCAATTGCAAAAGTAGAAGTTTTAAGAAAATTGCAAATATTGATACATTCTTTGCTATGTCTGTGAATAAATAGAATTCATATTGAACTGCTAAGCTACTTCTGAACAACTTGGGAAGTATTGCTTTGAAGTTATCAATCACACAATAGGAGCCATACTTGAATAATGTAACACTCAAATAAACTAGAAAAAACTGAGGAGCCCACATAAATATTGAAAGAGCATTATGGTCAAACAGAATTTTTTAAGCAGAATAATTTACGTTCTTGTACCTTGAAAATAACTGAGTGCAAAAACCGTGCCTGAATTTAACTAATAAGAGCATTTTATACAATTCAAGGCACACCTCTTAATTGCAAAATAACAATGATGTTCATTACATATTTTAATTATGCTTCTCAGCTTTTTCCTTAAAACACATTTTCTTGGTCAAATCAGTTGTTTAGTGCCTGACTCATCATTAAAATAATTTGTTATTTCAACTGCTGCCATATATGTAGTTGGTTTAACAGAATTATTTCATACATAAAATGTCTGCCTTTTAACGGACATAAGACGTCTGCTTTTCATAGCGGTGCAATGAACACCAGCAGACAAATTTTCTCCCCACCATTGCAGTTTCATGCTGAAGAAAAAATTACCTAGTGATTTCTGCATGTTTACACAGATGCTGAAAGCACAAAGCCCATGCTCATCAGAATAGCTGTCTATTGTAGGAGTTATGAAGTGGGAACATGCAGAGGACACTCTACCAAGCACAAGTGCCATGTGATGTCTATGCTTGTGTGGAAGTACTGTGCAAGCCCATTCATATATGTAGAACAGTACCAATACATAAAGGTACCAATACATAATTGGTACCAACAGTACCAGTACACAATAGTGATTGCTCAGATCACTCAGTAATAATGTGTTTGCTAAATACTACAGCAAAATTACAGCACATCAACCACAAGGCACTGTAAATAATCTCTGCATCTTAACTTTAGAAAGATTTCCCCCACATCTTCTTTTCTAATAGCAAAGTCTGTATATCTTTGGATATGTAAATCCAGTGACTGGAGTTGTGAACAGGCAATACAGATCAAAATGATAAAAGGAGTGTCTGAACCTTCTAGCCTCAAACAGGGCTGATACCATCAAAGAGGTGGCAAACTTCCTTTACAGAGCCTATAGGAGGAGAAGTTCTTTTTCAGCAGAAGGGGTAGTGAATTAACTGTTTTACATGCCTACCACCTCTGTACCTAAGGCTGCTGCTGTTGTTATGCCAATAAAGGTTTGTTGTGTTGTTGAGTGCCTGTATCTTTAAAAAAAAAATGATTCACTCAGTGGCTGTTGCTAGAAAACAATATTCCAAACTTTGATCTGTCAGTAAAAGGAGGGGGGTAGGGACCTTTCCAGGCCCATTTTGGCCTTTGAGGGAGCAATTCTTGGGGCCAGGCTTGGCTAGGGTTGCCGGCTCCCTGTTGGGAAATTCCTAGAGATTTTGTGGAGTTTGAAGAGAGGCCTCAGCTGGATATAGTGCCACAGAGTCCACCCTCCAAAGCAGCCATTTTCTCCAGGGAGACAAATCTCTGTTGTCTAGATTCAGTTGTAACTCTGGGGAATCTCCAGGTCCCATCTGGAGGTTGGCAGCACCCCCTGAGTGACTTAATACCACTTGATTTGCACGACTCTAGTAAAAGGTGAAAAAATTATGCGATCTGAAGAGAAACCAGAGTTTCACAACTAACATACTAACATTGAAACTGAGACGAACGAAAACTCTACAAGTATATTGTTGTACTAATACTTTTATTAATAACACTTAGATTAACATGGATATTATCTCCTCCTCTTGGGTTTTTAGTGTAGTCCCCTTCCCTGATATTTTCTTTGTAGTTTTCTAGTCTTATAAAAATAATAAAAAATATTCCTCCGGGGATTAAAAAAAAAAAAGATTTGCATGACTCAACTAGGCATGGCTGCTTGCTACTGTTCAACAGCAGCCACCTTATGAAAGCAAGTGTGGTGCAGCGGTTAGAGCTTTAGAATAGGATCTGTGAGACCCAGCTTGCTGTGGAAGCTGGCTTGGTAATTTTGGACCAGACACATACTTTCAGCCTAAGCCGCCTGAAAGGGTTGTTGTACAAATAAAAAGGAGGAGACCTGGCTTGGTGATTTTGGACCAGACACATACTTTCCACCTAACCCGCCTCACAGGGTTGTTGTACAAATAAAAATGAGGAGAGAATAATGTAAATTGTTTTGGATCCCACTGTTGTAGTTTTCCTAGGCAGAGGCAGTATGGGAAGGGGGTGGAGATGGAAACCTGAAGACAGAGGGGCAAATAAATGTGGTTGGCTTTTGGGTGGAAAGTAGATGGGGTTGCCAATTCCAGGTTGGGAGTTTCCTAGACATTTGAGGGGTGGAGCCTGTGAAGGGTGGGATTTTAGCAGGGAGGGACATCAGACCATTACAATGCTATACACCCTTCAAACCAGCCATTTCCTTCACAAGAATACCATTGCCAACCTCCAGGTGAGGGATGGAGATCACCCAGAATTACAATTGCTCTCCAGGTGACAGAGATAAATTCCCCTGGAGAGAATGGCTGCTTTGGAGGTTGGAGTCTATGGCATTATACCCTGCTGAGGTCACTGTCCCAAGGCTTCACGCTCAAATCTCCAGGAATTTTCAAATCTGGAGCTAGCAACCCTAAGTGAATTTGATTTCTGTAGTAGGGAGATCCGTTGTGATTCCTGGATAGTTGCTGCTGCCACTGCTGCTGTGGGTGGTGGTGGGGAAAGCTGGTGGAAGGTTTCGAGAGTGATGGGGACAGAATGCGAGAGTGGAGAGGCAGAAAAACAAAGAGAGCAAGTGACAAAGGAGGCAGAAAGAGAGAGGAAGTGACATGCATGGAGGAGAGAGAAAGAAAAGGGGTTTCAGAAG
>NW_015161968.1:645696-653554 GCF_001447785.1 Gekko japonicus
AGGAAGCAAAGTTGGAGAGAATGGAATGCCTGGCCACCCTGCAAGTTTCTTGTGGGTCCCCATTTGTTCTCTCATGAATTCACATTTTATGGAGGGAACAGAGGACTCCATTCTGGGTAGGGTTCCCAGGTCCAAACATGATGACATCACTGGCAACTTAGCCTGGGCCTTCCTCCTGCTCCTGAATATATTTGCAATTATGCTTGTAAGCAAACTTACAATGGTGGAATCCTATGGTGGAAGCAGAGTTACCACCTTCCAAGTATACTCAGTACAAGTGTATATTTTTTTGTGCATATGTGTGTAGTTCAACTTTTTATTTATCTAGTTTAGTAGGAACCTCTTTGCTTGATGATGTAGGGTTTGGTGCTTTAATGGTAGTCGTAGGGTCCCTGTGCAGGGATCATATTACTGGCAATCACAAGAGTTTGGCACAAGGCAGGATATCAATGAAGCAAATAAATAAATAAAATTAATTTCAGTCATACTTCAGCAAACAAGCCTTCTTGGGACTGAGGCCATTGGGCTGTATCCAACCAGGTTCTCCACTGGTGAGAATGGAAGCAGACCACCAAAAAGCCTATGTTGGAGATCATGGGGCTTGCTTGGGCAAAAGCCATCTGGAATGGGGGTTGTACTATGGAAAGGAACTGGGTCAGATGCAGTCAAAAAGCTGGGGGGGAAAGCCACTTCTGTGAGGAATAAACTGTTTTTGTATACATGTATACAGCTAAAATCAGTCTCAGATGAACCCCAAGTCCCGTTTTATTTTCTTTAAAAATGTTTCATACACAGCTCTGTTTTATTCCCCCACGTTATACAAATTATTAAATTACCTTGAGTAGCTTTGTGTACAGTACTGCTAACATAGTTCTCTCTTCCCATAGCCAGATATTAATCAGAAAGCACACTCAAACTCTTAGTTTTTTAAATGACACAGGGAGATCTAGTAGCACAATCATACTCATCCTCATAGTCAAATTTTAGATCTTCAGCCGCTTTAAACCTGCACTGCCTGAGAATCCCTTTCACTTTGGGTTTCTTCATGTCACTTTCCAAGATACCTACAGGAAACCCCTTGTTACAGAGAGAGCATGAGGTAACAAAGAAATTATTTATACAAGTTGTTTTTGTCATGCAGATTTTCTTAAAGGAAAACCATTTACGTTCTCCAGCTGTTGTTGAGATTTTTAAAATTTCTGAGAAGTTAAAACATCAGTGCCATACACAGATATTTTTCTGTCCACAACCATCTACAACCATTTTATTTGTGTTGTATTTGCAATACAAATAACTGACAGAAGTAAAAGTATGAATGCTAGAACCCTAATTATGTAAACCTTTCTACTTGGCTAGGCCTAAATATTTAAAGTTTTAATGAGTTCAAAGACTTCATGTGGTTTTCAGATTAGATTTTGATGGTTCACATTTTACAAACACACAAGACCAAGATTATTTTGCCAATAAGTGGAATTTGGAGATTCTCCTCCCTTGTACCTGCACACTGCTGTAAAGGATGATAATCCTTCAGTAAACTACATTATTTTTCAACATACAATAAGGAGTGCAAAGGGTTTTTTCTCCCTTCTGGATTTTGCAGAATCCAGACCGGTACTTCCCTGCATTTCAGTGAAGTTGTACACCTATATGTAATTCTCTAAAGAGCCAGAAGGTACAGGAATGAACAACAGGTCAGTGGATATGAGGTTCACTGAGTGCCTGATTACAAAACTGGCTATCGTAAAACCACCCCTCCTAATTAAAGTTTTAGCCATTTGTTTACTCACCTGGGGTGTAACAGGTTTCAGGTTCGACATCCACACTATACAAATTATGCACAGAGATAATTGCAAAGTATAAAATGCTGCACCCATTCTGTTAGTGCAGAAGGGGCACATTAGTGTCTGATTTTGCTGGGAGAGGCAATAGCTCACTAGCATTATTTAGTAACAGGGAGAATATTCTTTTTCTTGTTCAGTTTCAGTTTCCAGTCTGTCCAGGACTCTGCAGAATAAGAGCACAATTGCTTTCTAGGAACCTCTTCTGTACGATGTAAGTGTCTCTTACAGAAAAATCTTCTAAGAACAATTATGTCCATGTTTCAGAAATCTGCAGCATTTATGGATTTGAAGCCAGTAAAGTATAAAAGGCTGCAATCCTAAGCGCACTTTCCTGGGAGTAAGATCCACTGAATGACAGGAAGCTTACATTTCAATAGATCTGTTTAAGACTGTTCTCCAAGTAAGTGTGTCAGACAGTCTAATCCTTAGCAGTTATATTCAGGTCCGTAGCCACGGGGCTTGGCCCCTTCCCCCACAAGGTTTCCTTCTGGAAATGTTTTAAAAATTATTTTTAAAACATTTTAAACATTTCTTAAAAGGTGTGTGCTCTCGTGCCTTGCCACAGCCAAACAGACCTGAGAATCCCAGACATCGCCGGGCCAATTATACCTTTTGAAAAAAGAGATTCTTGTCCCTAAACGCACTTTCCTGGGAGTAAGATCCACTGAATGACAGGAAGCTTACATTTCAATAGATCTGTTTAAGACTGTTCTCCAAGTAAGTGTGTCAGACAGTCTAATCCTTAGCAGTTATATTCAGGTCCGTAGCCACGGGGCTTGGCCCCTTCCCCCACAAGGTTTCCTTCTGGAAATGTTTTAAAAATTATTTTTAAAACATTTTAAACATTTCTTAAAAGGTGTGTGCTCTCGTGCCTTCCCACAGCCAAACAGACCTGAGAATCCCAGACATCGCCGGGCCAATTATACCTTTTGAAAAAAGAGATTCTTGTCCGACGATCTCAGATCCCTGATAAGAAGCCATCATGGCACTGTGTCCTCCACCCTCCCCTGCTCTTCCATTTCCCACGCGCGCAACAGCCTCGGGTCTTGGCTCAGCCTCAGATCCACGTGGCTTGGCTCAGCTGTAATTGTCAAGACAGCAAGCCCCCAGCAGCTGCCGTTCTTAAAACCCAGAAGTTTCAAAATCTCCTTACAAGTCACCTTTCCAACATTTGCAGGAGCTGGTAAGGGATTTCATTGCTTTAGGGAGGGGGAGGGGAGGGGGTGTTTTTGCATTTCATTTATGTCTGGGGTGGCTGTTGTGGGGGGTGTTAGTGGGAGGATGGCAGGACAGAAACCCTGAGTGGTCCCCCTTCCTATTTTCCTGACAAGAAGCTGCTGCGCCACTGCCTCCTCCACCTCCCCTCCCTCCCTTTCTCCCTCCATACTCCACCCTCCCCGGCTCACTTCAGAAGCAGCCCCACCAGAAAATCTTTTCTCCCACATGCCACAAAATCCTGGTTATGGGGCCTGGTTATATTCCTCTAAGCCTATTGAAAGGAGTAGCTCTGCTTTAGACAGCACTTTAAGGGTGGGGAGACCTGGTTTCAAACCCCACTCAACCAGAAAGCTCACTAAGCTCACCTTGGGGCTAAGTTACCTTGTGGGGTGGTTGTGAGGACAAACAATGGAGAAGGAGCAAATAGTTGCTTTGGAGGAAAGGAGGGATTTAAAAAAATGGTAGTCTGTTTTCAAGGGAGCCTCTTTTATTAATTTTCATTCCTATTCAGAGGTAGGTCCCACTGATGTCAACTGAACTTTCTCCCACACTTAAGTGTATATAGACATGAAGCTTTGATAAACTCTTAAAGCCAGCATGGTGTAATGGTTAAGAGCGGCAGACTGTAATCTGGAGAACCGGGTTTGAATCCCCACTCCTCTACATGAGGCCTGCTGGGTGACCTTCGACTAGTCACAGCTCTCTCTGCCCCACTTACCTCACAAGGTGCCTGTTGTGGGGAGAGGAAGGAGACTGTAGGCCACTTTGAGACTCCTTATAGTAGAGAAATGTGGAGTATAAAAACCAACTCTTCTTCTTAAAGGAGAACCGTACATTAAAAGAGAACTATAAATACCAAACCTTGCATTTGCCCGGGAAGGCCTATGGAGGGAAAATATTGGCAGGGCAGATTCAGTAGACAGAAATGTTGTGTCTGCCTGCTGATTCTCTTCCTCACCAAGCTAGACTCTGAGACATTAAGTAAACCCTGTGGGGAAAGGTAGTCTTTTCCCCTCGTGGAAGACTGGGCAACGCACTTCCTGATGCTCCCCTAGAAATGCAGTCCCCTGTATATCTGCCACCTTGATAAATGTAGATTTGAGAATATGCTTTGGCTGAGGCAATGTGCCATTCCACTTCCCAGAGTACACACTCTTCTCTGCTGTCTGCCCCATTTCTAAAGTTTGTTTGGATTATGTTGATTGCTTAGCTACTAAACAACCTCCAACATTCAGGTCAATAAACACTGCACATAGGTTTTTATAGCCTGCAGTTTAAGTCATTTGAAGTCAGAAAAGCAGCACATAAGGGACAAGAATTTATGTTTATTAGTTTATTTCATTTATAGCCCACCTTTCTTTCTGAGCCTCAAGGTGGATTACAAAATATTTTAAAAACGGTGTGATCAGACTGTATGAGACATCCCATAAACAATGCAATAGGACTGGTTTACAGAACTGTAAAACAATACAAATGAACAAACAGATTCTGCCTAAGGCATGACATATTATAATGCAAAAAGCGGGTTACAAAGATAGCAGACAATGCAGTAAAAGCAAGGTGATACATACAATAAGCGTATCAATAGACTACAATCATATCAACTCACCTAATTCTCAACATGGCCCTATCTGTGGATACTTAAATCCAGGGATCAGGGCCATGGATAGACAAGACATAGCTTTCTACAAACCTTAAAAAAGCCTCAGGTTTGCAGAAAAATATGATTTTTAAAAAAACAATACCTTGGAGACTTAAACCCCTTCAAAATGATATGATTAGGTCCTGTAGCTTTAAAAAGCTAATATTCTCAGTGACCGTTTGTGATTGGGGGTCATGGTGGATGTGGTCAAATGGGAAACTTGGGGAGAGGAGGCCTTCAGTTGACTGGGAGGGGGCCTGGATGAACTGAACAGGAATTGAACAGGAGGGACCACAGGCTCTGGCAAAAAAAATGTAAGCCAATAATTAGGCCTGCAAAAAAGAGATTTTGAGGAGCAGGTTACTAAAAGCATCAAGACAAACAAGAAACATTATTAAAAATACCTCCAGAGCAGGAAATCAGCCAGAGAAGCAGTGGGGCTTTTGAGTGACAAAGGAATAAAGGGATTGCTAAAGGAAGATGGGGAGATAGGAGAGCAGCTCAATGACTTGTTTGCTTCTGTGTTCTCTGTGGAAAGTGTGGGGTATATACCCGTGCTGAAGCCCCTATTTTCAGGAAGGGAGTCTGAAGCCCTCAGCCAAATTGAGGTGACCAGAGATGAAGTTCTAGACCTACTAGGGAAATTATAAACCAATAATTCTCCTGGTCCTGATGGCAAACACCCAAGAGTTCTTAAGGAACTCAGATGTGAGATAGTATATCACTAAATTCAGCAGCTGTACCAGAAGACAGGAGAGGAGCAAATGTTACACCAGTTTTTAAAAAGGGATCTGGAGGGAAACCAGGGAATTATAGGCCAGTCAGCCTAATATCTGTCCCAGGCAAATTAGTAGAAACTGTAATCAATGATAGAATTGTTAGGCACATAGAGGGACAAAGCCTGCTGAGGGGAAATCAGCATGTCTTCAACAAAGGGAAGTCCTGCCTCAACAACCTTTTGGAGTTCTTTGAGAAAATAAACTAACATGTAGACAATGGTGACCCAGTAGATCAGGGGTGGCCAAACTGAGGCTCGGGAGCTCCATGTGGCTCTTTCACACATATTGTGTGGCTCCTGGCAGGGTGGCTGTGGAAGTGAAGGGGATGCATGCATGCCTGATCAGTCTTCCGTTCTCCAGCCAGTGTTCCCCTCCCTGGGTAGGCTTGAGGTGTGTGTGGGGGGAACAGAGGAAGAAAGCATCTTTAACTTTAAATGTGTTCTCAAAGCCCCCTCCCCCCAGCTTGGAGAAGGCATTTGTCTCTTTAAATCCCTTCGCGAAGGCAGCCAGCTTGGGGGGGGGGGTTGGAAGATGCATTTAAATTTAAGGTTGCTTTCTTAAATTTAAGGTGCCCTCTTTCCACCTCTCCCTCCCTCCCCTATTTTTTTCTTTATTTCTACTTCTCTTTCTTTCCACTTCACTCTCTCTCTTCCTTCCGTCCTCCCCTTCCCTCATCTATTCGCTTTCTTTGTTTCTCTTTCTCTTCTTTCCTCCCTTTCCTTCCTCCTCCATCTATTTGCTTTCTTCGTTTGTTTCTCTTTCTCTCTCGTTCTTTCTTTCCACCTTTCTCTTTCTCCCTCCCATCCTTTCTCCCCCTCCCCATCTATGTGCTTTCTTTCTCACTTTCTTTCTTTTGCTCTCCCCCTCCCTCCGCATCTATTTGTTTTATTTGTTTCTCTCTTTCCCCCTACCTTCCTCCCTCGCTCTATTTGCTTTCTTTCCACCATTCTCTTTTTCTCTCTTTCTCCCTTCCTTTTGTAAAGGTGTACTTCTTTTTGTATGACTGGTCTAAGGACTGTAGAAATAAACTAAACTAAACTCCATTCCTTCCTTTCTCTCTGTCTTTCTATTGTAGACAAATAAATATAATTAGCAAACAAATATCATTCGGCAAATATATATCATTGTCAATATCTGGTTTTACCCCTTTTGTTTTTTATTTTTGGCAGTCTCATTTATAATGTTAATAAAAAGCAGATCTGCACATTTTTCAATTAAAATGTGTGTGTAATATTTGTTAATGTCTTATGGCTCCCAAACATCCACAGTTCATTCTATGTGGCTCTTACATTAAACAGATTTGGCCACCCCTGCAGTAGATATTATATACTTGGACTTTCAAAAGACTTTTGACAAGGTACCTCACCAAAGACTCCTGAGTAAACTTAGCAGTCATGGGATAAGAGGATGGGTTCTCTTATGGTTTAAAACCTTGTTAAATGAGTGGAAGCAAAGAGTAGGAATCAACTGACAGTTCTCACAGTGGAGGAAAGTAAGCAGTGGGGTCCCACAAGGATCAGTATGGGGCCAGTACTACTTAATTTATTCATAAATGATCTGGGACTAGGGGTGAGTAGTGTAGTGGCCCTGTTTGCAGATGACACAAAATTATTCAGGATGGTGAAAACCAAGGTTTACTATGAAGAGCTCCAAGAGGATCTCCACAAACTGGGTGACAATGTGGCAAATGAAGTCCAATGTTGATAAAATGTTGAGACAAAGAAATTCCCAATTTCAAATATAGGCCAATGGGGTCTGAACTTGCTGAGACTGAGAGGGAAAAAGATCTTGGGGCCATAGTTGATAGTTCAATGACAGTGTCAACCCAGTGTGCTGCAGCAGTAAAGAAGACAAACTCTGTTTTACGGATTATTAGGGAAGGAATTGAGAATAAAATGGCCAGTATAGTTATACCTCTGTATAGATCTATGGTGCAGCCTCAATTTGAATACTGTGTACAGTTCTCGTCACCATATCTCCAAAAGGGCATTGCGGAGCCGAACAAAGTACAGAAGAGGGCAACCAAGATGATCAGGGGGTTGGAGCACCTTCTTCCCTATGAGGAAAGGCTGAAGAGTCTGGGACTTTTCCATTTAGAAAAGAGATGACTAAGGGGGAATATGATACAGGTTTATAAAATTATGCATGGGATAGAGAGAGTTGACAAAGAGAATTTTTTCTGCTTCTATTTATTTATTTATTTATTTTATTGTTTATCGGTGGTGGCTCCATACTGGTGGAATGAGCTCCCGCCTTTCCAGACATCTGGCTCAAGGCGGCTAGCAACATTAAAATGGCATAAACAACCAAATTAAAACAATTAATAAATACCATATCAGTTAAAACAACACCAGTTGCAATTAACCCAACAGAAATGG
>NW_015161968.1:653857-670725 GCF_001447785.1 Gekko japonicus
TGGATCACTGTTGCTAGGTCATTGCATTCGAGGAAGGGAACCAACTGCCTAATCAGCCATAGGTGGTAAAAGGCCGCCTTGGCAGTGGCTGCTACCTGGGCCTCCATTGTTAAGGAGGCATCCAGGAGCACTCCCAAGCTCCTGACCCTCGGCGCTGGCACCAGTGGTGCCCCACCGAAAGCCGGTAATAGGATCCCTACCCCCGACCCGCTCCGACTCAAGCACAGAACCTCCGTATTCGTTGGATTCAGTTTCAGTCGGCTCAATCTAAGCCAGCCCACTACATCCTGAAGCGCCAGCTCCAGATCATCTGGGTTGGAGCCAGACCGCCCACCCAACAACAGTTATAGCTGGGTGTCATCTCCCAAAACACTAGAACTTGAGGGCATTCCATGAAGCTGATGGGCAGTAGGTTCAGGATAAACAAAAGAAAATACTACTTTACACACAGAGTGATTAAAATGTGGAATCTGCTGCCAGAGGATGTAGTGATGTCCACAGGAATAAATAAATTTAAAAGGGGATTAGATAGATTCTTGGAGGATAAGTCTATTAATGGCTACTAGCCGTGGTAACTGAGAGGAAACTCCATATTCAGAGGCAATAAACCTCAATCCCAGAGCCAGGAGGCAGCATCAGGGGAAGGCCACAGCCTCTATGCCCCATTGTTGGCTATCTAGAGGAACTGGTTGACCACTGTGTAAGACAGGATGGTGGACTAGATGAACCATGGGTCCGATCCAGCAGGGCTCTTCTTATGTTTTTATGGATTCCGTGGTGCAAATATGAGGCAATGCTTACAGCTTCAGTAGTCAGCTTTTTAAACTTGGTTGAGTTACAGCAGTTGAAACACTTGGTTGAGTTCACAACACTCCCAGGGCACACACTTCAGCACCCCATTCCTTCTTACGTCCCTGCCATCTCCCAACTCTGTTGCACACTGTATGCAAAGCTCTCATGGCTATCCCACCACAATTAATCCAATACTTAAATTGTTCATTATAAAGCAGCTCCAGATTGCTTAGATTTTCTCCTTTGGTTTCAGCTTTCTACTGATACAAAGTGACTAACAGTGCACTATTAAACAAAGTTACACCCTTCTAAGCCCATTGACTTAAATGGACTGATAAGGGTATAACTCTGTTTTGGTTGGCACTGTGTATAGTTTGCTGTTAAACAGTATCTCAAACTATGTAATTTAAAGTAATCCTTATAATACAGGCACTCCTAATGTTAAGAAATCTTGACCAAGAATAAATCAAGATGGGTAGCTGTATTACTCTGTCTGTAGCAGTAGAAAAAAGTAAGAGTCTAGTAGCACCTTAAAGACTAACAAAATTTGTGGTAGGGTATGAGCTTTTGTGAGTTACTGCTCACGTCTTCAGATTTGTATCTGAAGACGTGAGCAGTGACTTACGAAAGCTCATACCCTACCACAAATCTTGGCCCCGTTCACACGGCAAATTTGCCACGGGAGAGCCATGGGTGGTGGGCAGATTATCCGTGCGCGATCACACCCCAACATCTGGGAAGTGGAGCGCACCCGTGGCTTACTGCTGAAAATGCGCGATAAAAAAGTAGTACCCCCAAAGTACTGGCAAATGGTTTGCCACGGGATGCCTCCGGATGCCTGTGGTGTGATCACGATGGCACATGGCTTTCCCCTCCGGCCCCTCGTTTACGTGCCGGCTCTGAGGGAAGGACCAATGGTGTGCCGCCGGCGCGTCTGATCACATAATCGCAGATCAAACTGCGCCAGGGCAATTTGCCACGCCTCCCCCCCCCCGTGCAATATCCAGCCCATGTGACCGGGGCCAACCTTAATTTTTAAGGTGCTACAGGACTCTTACTCTTTCTACTACCAAGAGTAAAGTAATGCTTGGTAGTTAATAGGCTGTTTATTACTAGTTTATTACAGCTGTAAAGTAGGTAAATTTCACTTGTGGTTTTTGCAAGAAAGGTAAGAGAAATAATTAGGGATTCACTAATTTGCAACAGTTGCAATGGTATAAACATTGCATTGCCGAAATAGAACAGACATAAACATGTAATACTGCTTCTATCATGCGAGCCATAGAAAAGGACAGTGGCCTCGGCCACACTGGCAGGAAAATGCGGGGGGAGACATGGCTGTTTGCCCCGGAGCAAACTAACGCGCGACTGCGTGATCAGGCTTCAGGTTGAGGTCCCGTCGAGCTCCCGTGGTTAGGGGGGAGGTGCCGATCACACGACGCAGCAAAGAAGCGGAGCGGTGTGGCAAACGGGGTTGTGTTTTGCTTTTAAAACTGAAATGTGCGCATGCTCCATTGGGTGCTTGTGTGCATCCGTGGAGACTTGGGGGAAAAAAACCTTTTTGCAAGGGGACATGGGTGGGCGCTGGAACTACCACCAGAAACGCGATCAGTCGCCCGCCCTTGCCCCGCGGTTTCCGGAAACTAGTACCTCCGAGGTACTAGTTTTTTACCCCGCATCTTCGGCGGGACCTTGGGTGTGCCACGGGAGCTCTACGCTTCCCAGATGTGGCCGTGAGATCGCGCCCAGAAAATCCACCTATCTTCCGTCTCTCTAGCATGCCTAATGCTCCGTGTGACCGGGGCCAGTGTACATTAATCTGTTACTGATTAGCTTCTTATCTATCATTGTTTTATTTATGAACTCTTAAGAAGTTGTTGCAATTCTTGATGGATATTAAGAGCAGCCGTTCATGAACTGCTAATGGACAATCTCTATGTATTCAGATGAGCCTTGCATAGAATTGCAGAACTCTGTGTGTATATCTGTGCATGCAAAATTCAACATGCATCCCCACAGCTTGCTGCATTAGAAACAGTGGCATTGACTTCCATGTATGTTTTTATGTATTTTAAGAGCTGTGCCTAAATAAGGTTCATTTTAGCTTCAGTTCATATGCTGTGTGTGTCTCCAACCATAAAATGGAACATTCACCCAGTAAGGTCCTCATAGGTAAAGGTAAAGGTTCCCTTGCTCGAAAGCCAGTCGAGTCCGACTCTAGGGTTGCGGTGCTTGTCTCCGTTTCAAAGCTGAAGAGCCAGCGCTGTCTGAAGACGTTTCCGTGGTCATGTGGCCGGCATGACTAAACACCAAGGCGCACGGAACGCTGTTACCTTCCCACCAAAGTGGTACCTATTTATCTACTTGCAATTTCTTGCTTTCGAACTGCTAGGTTGGCAGGAGTGTGCACACTTACAGCGGAGCTAGTTCGACTTGCTGGCATTTATGTTGAGTAAGTAAGCCCTGGCTGGAACAGCTCAGGCTAGCCTGATATCGTGAGATCCTGGCAGCTAAGCAGGGTCGGCTCTGGTTAGTGCTTTGGTGGGGGACCCCCCAAGGAAGTCCAGGGTTTCTATGCAGGGGCAGGCAATGGCAAACCCACCTCTGAATATCTCTCGGCGTGAAAGCTCTGTGGGGTCACCAACTTGCTCATTAAAAAGAAATGTTACCATTGATTTAGATGTATTGGGGAAAACAAATTAAGATCAAGTTTGTTCTGAAAAATGAATTTCATACTCTCTACCTCCACAAAAATTTCATACTCTCATTCCACAAAAAGCTTTACCTGATTAATTGCTAAGTTTCTTACAGCCATAGGTCACAGGACCATAAAAGGAGGGTTGTAAACTTAAGAGAGTTTATTTTATATTCTGTTCAGAATCGTCTGCTGGGGGGCTGTAATTCTGAAGTGGATTTCGGAAACAGTTGGATCCTGACAGCTTTTTCCCTCAATCTCACCCAGTTTCCTTTCTTTATTACATCCCAACCTAGGGTTGCCAGACAAGCAATGGCCAACCAGTGGGATGTTGTGTGTGTGTCTGTGTAAACTGCTTGTGCTCTGAAGATGCAGTATAGGTTCTGCTGTGTACCCAAAAGTAATATCATCATATTTGTATCTGAGGAAGTGTGCTTGCACATGAAATCTCATACCTTGAATAAAGCTCTGTTGGTCTTAAAGATGCCACTGGACTCAAACTTTGTTCATTGTCATATCTGGGTGATACTTTACAAGTTTCAGTGGAATCATAAGAACCCTATATAAAGCCCTATATGTTCAGGGGCCAACATACCCAAGGGACCGCCTTTCCCCATATGTACCCCAGCAAGCACTGCGTTCAGGGTCACAAAACCTTTTGACCCTCCCAGGCCCCAAAGACGTCAGACTGGCAACAACCAGGACCAGGGCGTTCTCGGTGGTGGCTCCATACTGGTAGAATGAGCTCCCAGAAGAGATCAGGGCCCTGTGGGATCTTTTACAGTTCCACAGAGCCTGCAAAGCGGAGCTTTTCCACCAGGCCTTCGATTAAGGAGCTGCCACCATCACCAATATCATTACTAAAGGGGCACCCAACTCCGCCATTACAATCTATGCCAGTTGTATATATGTAATAAAGATTAAGAACTGATGAACAAAGTAACCATTGCTGCCATCCTTAATGTATAGTTACAACTCGCTATTACTTTATGTTTTGAATTGTTTTTGTAAGCCGCCCTGAGCCTGCTTCGGTGGGGAGGGCGGGGTATAAATTAAATAAATAAGAAGAGCCCTGCTGGATCAGACTAGCGGTCCATCTAGCCCAGCATCCTGTCTCACAGAGTGGCCAACCAGTTCCTCTGGAGGTTCAACAACAGGGCATAGAGATCAAGGCCTTCTCCTGACATAATGACATCACTTACAAGTCTGCCCCAAAAGGGATGTGACTGATTTTCACCACATTGCCCAACTGAGCAGCAGCAGGGGTTGGGCTGCCAGTGGGAGTGGCAGCAGGCATTGGGTACTACCAGTGGGAGGCCTCCCTCTAGAGCAGGGAAACTGGCAGCCTACATGGCTTGTGTTCATGCACGTACCATATTATCCTGCATAGCCAAAATATTTTAGTGCCAAATATTTTTTGTATGGCTCACATAGCTTTTTTGTAGTCAAAGGGGACCCTCTCCTCCCTTTTTCAACAGTGGGAAAGTTGGTTGGATCCAACCCACTGTGCTCTGTTTATTGAACCAATTCCACATATCTTGAATGCAGAAAGTATTTTTGATTCACTTTGTAAATGAAAAGCTATATAAAACTCAGCTGACATGATACAACACGATTTTTATTAATCCCTTTGCAACTTAAAATGCCTCTACTGTGCAGTTTGCAGCAGTGAATTTTAGTTTCTTGAAATAAATATGTAATGAAGTAGGCATAGCAAGTAACACTAAAATTATGATTCAGAAGTGTCCAGGACTCCTGAACTGATTACAGACTGCACCTGGATAATACTTGGGAGCATACATCCCAGCAGGGTTAATAGTTTGAGCATCCATCTTAGTGCAATATGTAAGTACATTAATGGGCTTGAAAAAAACAGACTATTATTAATAACATTATTATTAATATTATTTTTTAAAAACAAAGTTTTTTTCTATCTGAAAGTCTAGTCAAATTGGTCTTGACATGTCAAGTTACAACAGAATTGGCACAATCTTTTTAAAGTTTGTTCTTCCCACTTCAACTTCAGTTTTGAAAAGGCCAAAACCACACTTACCTGAAAATATATCTGCACTTTGTTAGAACTCTATTATGCTGTTCCTATCTGAAGTGCTCCAGCTGGCAAAGAGTGAAGCTTTAAGACCCATTGGGAGACACCATTTCCATACGGTGTAATTGATTGATTAACAGTATCATTGATAAACTTTGATGGAAATACATACATACATACAACTTTGCTTTAACTTTAACTTCAGAGGATACTAATGCAAAAACATTGCCTGCTAAAAACTGAAGCACAGAGTTATAGAATTACATTCACAATTTAAAAGGCCATTATGGCATCTGTGTGCTTTTGTAGGGCTCCGACTTTTCTTGATGTAAATTTAGATTTCTGGCAATTGCAGCAGATGGGTCATAGCATTCATGTGCGGCCCCCCCTTTCTTACCTTTCTGTAGAATATGAAAACTTACAAAAACGGAAAAGGGGGGAGTAACTCAACCCCCAAGATATGGCTGTGATATGAGGATCAAGCTAACAAAATAAATTATTATCTGTAGAATATGAAAACTTACAAAAACCAAAAAAGGGGGAGGAACTCAACCCAAGATATGGCTGTGATATATGAGGGTCAAGCTAACAAAATAAATTATTATAAAAATACAAATATATGTTATGGTGTACACATTAGTATTATAATATTACTATTGTAAAACAACACATATCCAGAAATAAATATATGAACAAATATTTTCATTAGAGCCAGGTGTTGCTTTCTGATATGCAATTGCTAAAAGTTCCCAGAGTAGGCCATGGATGATCTCTCATGGTAACTGCACACGGTCTCCAAATTGTTATGGTAACAAATATCCAATGTGTCTGGTCTGGATGTGTGTTTCTTCCATCAAAGATAGTAATCAAGTAATATTGACCACTGAGGAAAGCCCTAAGGAGCTGAAATGTGTACGGTCTACTGGTCATAAGATATACCCATTATTGTATATGTGAAACTAACAGCTCTGTATGTAAAAAGTTTTAAGAGTCTGATATTTGGATCATTTCTTTTAACCTATTTTATTTTTAGTAATGTGTATACCATAATAAATATTTATATTTGTATAATAATTTATTTTGTTAGCTTGACCCTCATATGAAAATTTACAGCCAAATTAGGTATTACAGAGCACACACAGAAATCCTAACTAAATGTTTCTCACTGAAATGTGAATGCTGAGGTCAGGGGACATCTGTGGGTGAGCATTAGTAGATGGACAGAGGTTGCTAAACACTTCCTCTGCCCACCAATTTTCCTGTACCATTAAAAAAAATATTCTTAACTCCCACCTGGGGTCTCAAATTATCGATCTTGTTCTGTGTGCTTTCTTAGTGGGGTGGATCCACCTATCCTCCAGGCTTTCTCCCAGCCTAAGGAGCCTTCCTCCAACATATAAGTCTCTCTTCCTCCAATACATTTGGAGGAAGGCTTCAAACCTGACACATCAGGAAAGGTGAGGTAGAAATATTTTAATTCATAAATAAATTTTACTCAGTGAAGTGGTAGGATAGTAGTAAGATTCAGCCTACTGTCTAAAAACCTACTATAGTATATAAATAGATATATTTTTAAAAGTCTAAAAACACTGTTCCAGTTTCTGTGGACACTGATCTGGCCACAGTGGTTCACCTTATGGTAACTTTGAGGCTAGATTATCGTAACATACTCTACATGGGGTTGCCCTTGAAGATGATTTAATATTAGGGACTGCTTGTTGGGAACAAATTATACCAATCCTGAAGTCACTTCTGTAATGTTTCCAGGTCAAATTTAAGGTGCTGGTGCTTACATTTAAAGCCCATCATGATTGTAAGCCCACGTTCTTGAAGGACCGTCTCTACTCATATGAACTCATCAGGGTTGCCAGATCTCCCGCAAGCAGCCTCCTATTCCTACTGTTGCTCCTTTGGGCCACAGGAGGAAAAACTTGCCATTGTCACACACAATGTAACATCACTTCCAGGGAAACCCAGGAAGTGATACCATGTCACTCAAAGAATAGCCAGAAACACTATGGTTTTACCATAGAGTTTCTGGTACTAGAGTGATGTAATATCACTTCTAGTTTTCCGCAGAAGTGATGTCATGTTGTGCATCTCCCCCATGTCCCCACCCCCATCTCCTTCCAGGTGCCAGGCATTGGCTGGCAACCCTGAAACCCATACATAATTTGCATTCATCACAGTAGGATCTCCTAGCAATCCTCTATCTTTCAAGGATATAATATCCTATAGTTCAAGCCTGGGGCTTTTCTGTTGCTGCTATGTTACTTTAGAACAGCTCCCCAGAAAGGGTGAGACCAATCCTTGGGAACTTCTGACAAGACTATATGATAGAGTTCTATAAAAGAGTTTATGGTGGAGCTTGAAGGCTATAGATTTGGGATTTGGCTTAACTGTTTTAATTATGTATTTTAAAATTATTTTAATAAATGACTTTTTTATAGTGTATTTGTTACCTGCCCTAGGTCCTGACTAGGGATGGGCACGAACCTCATCATGAACCTAATTTTGTCACAAAAATCATCTGGCTGGTGGTTCATGAGCCAGGGGTCATGTGATTACACCTGCAGTGAACCTCCTACAACACCTCCATGGTTTTTACAGAGATTCATGCAGTTTGTGTCAGTGGTTCATGTGGCAGACATGCTGGCACCGATCAATTAATCGCCAAAGCAATGGAGGGTGGACTTCTGCAGCCCTGGAAACACCAACAGTGGCCCTCCAAAGCTTGATAGGCAGTGCTGGCTGCCAATAAGAGAGCTCCTATTCTGCTCTATGGGGGCAGTTATAGGGGCATCCTAGGGGCAAGTTTGATGCCTCTGGCTTGCAGGGGTTCCGTTCTATACAGATTCTCCAGAGAACACTTTCTTGGGGGCACCTACTTTGGGGGGCTGCTATTCCATCCCCCAAAGCCAATCCTCACCAAACTTGGAGGGCAGGTAGAGGGGCATCCCGAGGAGGTCCACTGCATGTTTGATGCCTTTAGCTTGTGGGAGGGGCATTGAACACACTCCTGGACCTGATTTATAATGGAGCAAAGTGTTATTGGTGCTGCTGTATGAATCATAAATACTGGTGAAGTTTATAGTATGGCATTGCTTCTCAGCCAGGGCTTGAACAGTCTTCTGACACGGCTCCTGCTCCAGTTCTATCCCATATATACATTCTCAAGTCATGAAAGAAGGCTGTGGTGTTTTTTTTACTGAAATGACCATGTATACCACATTTTAGTAATGTGCTTACAGCCCAGATTTCTAAATTACAAAACTTAACTTTTCTAGAATTCAAGATGCATTTGTAGAGCTGTCTTTATCCCAACCTACCTCACAGGATTGTTGTGAGGATAAAATGGAGGCAAGGAGAATCATGTAACCTGCCTTGGGTCCCCACTGGGGAGAAAGGCAGGGTATACATGAATTAAATATTTAATTATTTATTTGATTTGTACCCTGCCTTTCCTGCCAAGGCAGGCTCAGGGCGGCTTACATAAAACAACAGGAGATAAAACAGCAATATAAATATAAAACACACAGCATGGTTATGAAAAACAATTTACATGACGATGGTGGTACAGTAATGGTAAGATTAGATGTGCACTTTTTTTTCTTTTCTGCTTAAATATTTGCATGAGATAGGAAGCCAGCATGGTGTAGCCTGATCTCATCAGATCTCAGAAGCTAAGCGGGGTCAGTACTTGGAAGGGAGACCACCAAGGAGGACTCTGCAGAGGAAGGCACTGGCAAACCACCTCTGCATCTCAGTTGTCTTGAAAGCCCCTTGCTGGGGTCTCCATAAGTCAGGTGTGACTGGACGACACTTCGCACACACGTTTTCACAAGATAATATTTTATATTGTTTTTGTATTTCATGCAAGCTCTCAGATTTAATGAAACTTCCCAATCTCTTTGCTTGATTACCTTAATTAAAAAGCAAAGCTAATGATTCAAAACAGCTTTTTTTGAAGTGATGCATGAGGCTTTACTCCAGTGGAATTTTTTTTACTATTGTGGATGGTACTGAACGCTACTGAAAAGCCCAGAAGATTCAGCAGAATTGCACTTTCCTGTCCTTTTCCTGGAAACAGTAGTTAACGAGGTCTAACAGAGCTGTTTTGACATCCCCAAACTAGATCTGAAGCACATTATCCATATTATGGAACCTTCTGCAAGTTTTGTCAGTCTGCTCAGAAGAGACTGAACATTGCCAAGGCATTTCCAGGTCAGGAAAAAGGTCAATTGACAGATGTACGTGAGAACAGAGAAAATCTGCACAGAGCCTGACTGTATTCACAGTTGTCAAATCTTTATTTGACACTTGCCAAACAAATACAATGCTGTTGGAATTCAGGACCATTTCTTTGTGAATTAAAATACAGAAAGGACATTTGTTGCTGGCAATGCAGCTTAAATAGGAAGGGATTTCTGATATCAATGCAATTGCTTGTAGAAGATAATTTTTTTACCTTACCTTTTAGATGGAAATTCATTTTGTCAGTTTAGAACCAGGATAATACTCATCACAGGGGTGATCCTAAACACAGCTACTCAGAAGTAATCCCATTTAATTCAATGGACCTGACAGTCGTAGGCCTTTCAGACTTGGGGCACATCCACACTACAAACATCAACCAGTTTGTATTAATATGACTTTGGTGTGACTTTCCTCAAAGAAATGTGGGCGTTACAGCTTTAAAATGGATCACAGCTACTCAGAAGTAATCCCATTTAATTCAATGGACCTGACAGTCGTAGGCCTTTCAGACTTGGGGCACATCCACACTACAAACATCAACCAGTTTGTATTAATATGACTTTGGTGTGACTTTCCTCAAAGAAATGTGGGTGTTACAGCTTTAAAATTGATAAGAATCACCTTGAAAATCCAAATAATTAAAATGCTAGGAAACTATGGAAGTTTAAAAAAATTGAAACTTATTTTAATGTGTAATGCAGACAATAGAATCGCCTGTAATGGAGTAATTGCTTTAGAATTTTTACAGATTGTTGGAACCTACTGCCAGGAGGCAGCGTCAGGCGAAGGCCTCTGCCTCTCTGCCCTGTGGTTGAACCTTCAGAGGAAACAGTTGACCTCTGTGTGAGGCAGGATGCTGGGCTAGATGGGCCATTGATCTGATCCAGCAGGGCTCATCTAAAGTCCTGCCTTATTCCTAAATCACATGCAGTTGTGACTCAGCAGAAGGCTCGCTTGTTCTTGCCTTCAGTAAATGTAGAGCTGTCTTCACATGCTTGTTGGCCATATAATTTCTTTGTAATAGTTGCCCCCCATGCCATTACTGAAAATCTGCAAAGAGCTGTGAATGCAGTGAGAGAAAGCTGTTGATAACCCTGGAAGTTTTACTGGATGTGTACAGGCATATAGATGTACCTAAGAAGCTTTTTGGATTATGGCCACAATTAATTGAATAGCTAAAAAGCCTTTCCCAGAGAAGTAGCACAAGGCCGTAGATTTTTCTACATCTTTTGGAAGCACCATAAGATAAAACAGATAGCAACTTTTGAGTTTGGTGTTCCTCTAATGTCAGATGTATTTTGATGCCACAGCAAAGACAACCTAACAAAACCAGCACAATTAGGCTGTTCTTACTGTTTGCTGATCAGTTGCACCTGGATATCTGGTTGCAACCTCTGAATTTTGTATCATAATCTTTCTTGGGTGTCACAGTCAGGGCTTTCTATAGAAACATACATGTTCAAACGTATTTCTGACATCATTAAAGAAATAATGTTAAGAGTTCAAGGCTGAAGCTTGTTCGGGGGCAGCTTAAGGATATGCTAGCCCAGCCTCCTGAATTTCTTCAGCAGCTTTCTGAGGCCAAGGCAAGGTGTTGCTACTTGCTTCCTAACTTGTAATTATCCAATTTTTCTGTATTACTGTCTTTCTCAGATCAGAAGTAAATTGTCATCTGTTAACATCTCATATTTAGGTGCCCCAGAATGTATGTCAGGGAACAGGAACACTGCTTTTAACAAATGAAATGTGTGTGGTAGCATAATACCTTACAATTAAACAGTAACCCTGCCAGATCAAACCACTAATCCATCAAGTCCAGCATCCCCTTTCCAATAGTGGCCACTAGTCAGATACCACAGGGATACCCACAAGCAGGGCCCACAAACAACAGAATCTCCTGGTATTACAGCTTATCTCCAGACAGAGATCAGTTTCCCTGGAGAAAATGGCGACTTTGGAGGGTCGACTCTACAGCATTGTGCCCTGCTGAGGTCCTTCTGTTCCCCAGCCCCCACTGTCCCAGGGTCCAGCCCCCAAATCTCCAGGTATTTCTCAGCCCAGAGCTGGTAACCCTAAAGAGAATTGACTTGCTATTTTCTAGCAATAGATATAAACATAGGAACATAGAGCTGGGAGCAACTCTACCCAAGAGTCATCTAGTCCAGCCCCCTACAGAATGCAGGAAATTCACAGCTACCTTCCCGCCCCACTCCCCCAGTAGGCTTGCCAAGTCCCCCCGGGGGGCGGGGAAACCCCTGCTCCCCGCCACCGGTAGATCAGGCCCCGGGGGGAACCCCACCCCGATGTGCACATCACCCAGAAGTGACACGACCACGCTGGGCACGCTGGGGGTGAGGCCACGGTCATCTGAGGGAAAACTCTATGGTTTTCCCTCGGATGGTCGTGGCCCCGCCCCCAGCGTGCCCGGCGTGATCGCATCACTTCCGAGTGACGTGGTGGGGTGCGCGCAAAGCCAGCCGGGAGTCCCCCGATGCGGCAAAAACCAGACTTGGCAACCCTATCCCCCAGTGACCCCCTGCTGTACTCCAGAGGAAGGGGGGGGGAAACTGTTCTATGAAAATGCCCATAACAACAATGCTTGTGTGGATGTTACATCAATAAAAATAAAAAAGCGGCAATATTAGAATGAGATTTCATGAAAAGGGGTCAGTACAAGAAATCCCAAATTTGGTCATTACTGAGGCCTGCTGAGGGTAGGCAAGAAGCTGCCTGGGACCCCTCTGTCATACCTAGCTGAAGTGCCGTTCATCGGAACTGCTCTTATTTAGTCTTCAGTGTTGTTAGCACTGATGTGTTAATTTATTTCTCCTTTTTCACGTAAGCGGCATTAAGAACACTTGCAGAAGAAACACTTGTGTTGAAAAGCAGTAAATAAATTATCAATAAAAAATGTGGCTATGCAGTTTTCATGATCATTACGACAGCAGAAGACACTTGTGCATGGATTCAGTGAATTTTTATCAGAGCACTGAGTGTCAGCCTGTAGCACGCCGGCGCAGTGGGAACCCTGTCAGTTCATTAATACATAGCTCATAACTTTTCTAGCATGTTGTATACGTTGTTTATCTCGGCTTCACTTTAATATTTGCTTGCTCTATATGTCCATACAAGGTTCAAATTGAGGTGGGGGGCTTGCCTTACTATCAGCCCCTCATTTCATCGTAACCTTTCCTCTCATTTACACAGAGATTATACTTTATTGGAGTTTCCTTGCATACATGAAGCCCAACCAGCTGAAAGAAATGGCATTAAAGGGTATGATTAGATAAGTGGGATAGAGAACAAAGAGGGAAAATGAGACCTTCTGTATGCCTGTTTTGTCTCAAAACAGTGACTTAGAGAATGGAGTAGGATTGGATTTTTTTAGCAGAAAGCCCAAGCATGACACAGACCACAGTGTGATGATGCTTCTGCACAAAACTATAAATAATAGAGTGGATTTGTTTTAAAATATATTGTTTAAATGGTTCACCCCAATTCATTGGATCATAATCGTATGGAATTTACTTCTTCTTCTCAGCTGGGAGAAGACAGGCGTCTTTGTTTCCATTTTCCTTTTCCTTTTTTTTTTGGTAGTTGTTTGTTTCACAATTGCTTAAGATTTTAGGATAAACCAAGAAAAATCGTTTCTATAATGCTTTTGTCTACCAAAGACTTGTTCTTCCATTGCTGTGCCTTACCAGATACTATGTGTTATGATTTCCCATGTTCCAGACATTTTCTTCTGTCTCATTTAGTGAAACATGATCACTGCTACAGGCTCATTTTGCTTTTTTTTTTTCACCCAGACGCTTTCAGTTCTCACACAAATGAACATCTGCAAAGCAGCTCCCTTCTTGCAACTTGTTCTGTTCCATTAAAGTCTCTCTTATTAACCACACCCTAATTGTTCTATTAGTGGCTTTTCTCCTCAGATGCATATCACCTCACATACTGAATAGCTGCTAAACTATTCACAAGTTCACAATATGTCCAACTGCACATGTACCTTTTGTAGACTCTAGTCTTACTAGAGGCTACAGCTAGCTACACAAAGTAGTAATGTTAAGAACCGAATGGGTATCCACTGATCAGAAAGCAAGTTAACCAGCAAAAACTGTGCCACATGGGACGTATTTTTCATAAGTGTATAGCTCTCCTGTGATCATATACTCAGTCATGGTGAACATTAACTTCAATATAACTCTTAACTTCAATTAGTGTTTAGTTATTAAAACATTTATACCCCACCTTTCTCAATGGCTCAAGGTGCTTAAGTCTTAGTCCTAGTCAGGGCTGTTTTTGGGCAGGAACGCGCAGGAACGAAGTTCTGGCTGGCTCCCAAGCTGGCCACGCCCAGCTGGAACTCATTAGCATAATAGGCCACACCCAACAGCAGAAACTCATTAGGATTGGTTACATTAGGGGTGTGTGGCCTAACATGCAAAGGAGTTCCTGCTAGAAAAAAAGCCCTGGGTTTTGACAACAAACAAGGTAAACAGAATAAGAAGCAAAAGGTGGGTGTGGCTGAATGACCACACTTCTGGTAACATGGGGGTGCGGCCTAATGTGCTAATGAGCTGTGCTGTCAGGGTTGTGGCCTAATATGCTAATGAGTTTCTGCTGTTGGGTGTGGCCTATTATGCTAATGAGTTCCTGCTGGGCTTTTTTTTCTACAAAAAGAGCCCTGGGTGAAGCATGCATCATATTGAAGCTTGATGGCAGACTTACTTTGGAAAAGCTGTGCTGAATTCAGTGAGACTTACTTCCAAGTAAACATAAATTACTCTATACATTGTATCTTAAAGTTTGTGATGCTGGGGGCTTTTAGAACTGAGCAGCAAAACTTGCTTGCCTTTCCTTTTTAGGCTTATAAAATTATGCATGAGGTAGAGAAAATGGATAGAGAGAGCTTTATCTCCCTCTCCCATAGTATCAGAATTTAGGGGCACCCAATGAAGTTGTTGGGAAAGAGATCCAGGACAGGGGGAAAAGGAAATATTTTACCTAACAGGTAATTAAATTATTCGCTGCCAGTAGACACAGGTTAGATAGATTCATGCAGGAGATGTCCATCAACAGCTGTTGTGTCTAAAGATAACCTCCATAGGGAAAGGCAGTAAACTTTGGAAAGTCAGAGCTAGGAGACAACATCAGGTCTCAGTCATTGTGCCCTGTTTGTTGGCTGTCCAGGACAACTGGTTGGCTGCTGTGTGGAACAGGATGCTTGACTAGATGGACCACTGATCTGGTCCAGCACGGCTGTTCTTATGTTCTTAGTGACAATGACTTATACTGACCTGAGCCATCATGTGCTATAGTAAAATTTTGATTTCTCTAACATGCGTGTTTGTATAGCACCATCATTCAAAGGTCATGTTTAACTTAGCAAATAACTGTAAGTCCATTTTTAGGCACTGTCTTATGATTTATTTACTGTTTGTTGTCATGGTTCAGTTATACAGATTGCAGCTCTAGGGCTGCCAGGAACCAAATGGGGTCCCTGCACAAAAATATTCTCCACTCCCCCCCCCATGCTATCCACATCCAACCCAAGTGCCCCAGACTATGGAAAGCCCCTCAGATCCTGCACTTCTAACCCTCTCCTCAGCAGATCAAACAATTGCTAATGGTCAAAACATCTAAGCACCAACATTAGTGACTGAATACAGTAAATGTCTTTAAAATGAGAAGACGCATTCCAAGTTGCCCAAGAGAAGCAAGAGCCCTGAAGCTTGCATTCATTCAGTGGCCATTCAAGTACTGTGGAAAAACTTAAAGCGAACCCAAATTTCTCTTACAAGCATCAAAAGTGTTTGAAGATCAAACCTGAATTCCTGTATACACATACTTAGGAGTAAGCCACATTGAACACAGTGTAATTTACTTTGAAAGATAATACATAAGAGAGGCAGGTGACAGACTTTTAACACACACACACCCTTTTTTTGCCAATCAAGATTGCATTCTCCTTTTCCATACTAGAAAGACTTTGAAATTCTGCAGTTGAATTAAAAGTAGTATTTCCACCATTCACAGCTATAAGCAACCCTTGCTCCCCAGGAGAAAAGAACAAGAAAAGCCCAAGGCTGCTGTCTACAACCTGTTTCTCTTGCAGCGCTTGGACTACAATCAACAATCCAATTTTGTAGTCATTATAAATTTCCTCTGTAATCTTTCTTTCTTTCTTTCTTTCTTTCTTTCTTTCTTTCTTTCTTTCTTTCTTTCTACAAGGTATAAGAAGTATTTTTACAGTATAATTCTAAGCATGTTCACTCATAAGTAAGTCAGCAGTGTAGGGGTTAGAGTGCTGGACTAGGATCTGGGCGACAGAGCTCTAATCCCCATTCTTCTTAGAAGCTTGCTGGGGTGACTTTGGGCTTTGAGCTTAAACTGCCTCCTCTGGTGAATGTGTCATGGGGATAAAATGGAAGAGAGGAGAATATCACTTCAGGTCACCCTTCGAGAGAAAGGCAGGGTATAAGCAAAGCAAGTCCCATTCAACATAATTGCCCCCCCTCCTAAGTGTTTGCAGGATTGCAACAGGTTTCCCAGTTTTAGTTCAAACTAGGTTTCACTGGTCATATACGCAACAAAAGCAAACGTCAACAAAAAGGAAATTAGTATTAGCATTTCCTTTTTAATTGCTCGTTTGCCTAGTTTTACTGGAATGTTATGATTGGAATTGATCATCTTCAGCCTCATAGGCTGAGTGTTAAATGAATGTATGTCAGGTTAGCGTGTTTGTGCGCGCGCGTCTGGTGTGTGTGTTTAGTTTACTTGATGAAGAGCAGGAGGGTTTGATGCTTTAAGGGCACTTCCACACTCCCCGTGTTGAGGGAGTCATATTACTGGCGATCACAAGACTTTGGCACAAGGTCCTGTCAAGAGTTTCCAGGCGGGCACATTCGCGCTCCCGCCACCAGGGCGACTCCCAGCCCCTCTCCTTCAGGCGGGGAAAAGCGCAAGGTTTTCGTTCGCCCTCTAATGGGGAAATTCACCCGGACGATCGCAAGGCGGTCATCCCCCCCCACCCTGGAGCGCCGTGTTACTGAGCGTGTTCAGGAGTGGCTTCGT
>NW_015161968.1:671635-672252 GCF_001447785.1 Gekko japonicus
GCCGAGTGCCCAAGACTCGACAGTCTCCGCTGCAGCCTGGAGGCCTGTAGGCGGCGCGGTGCCTGCGCTGTCCCCCCCCCTCCCCGCGCCTTTCTGCCCCTCCCGGTCGCTCTCTGTCTGTGTGTGTCTCTCTCTCTTGCTGGGCGGTGGTTGAGGCCGCTAGGAGGTGGGATCGGCTGCGCTGCTGCGGGGAAAGTGGCCGCCGCGGCTCAGCAGGACGGGCGAGATCAATGAAGTGACTTTTGAACGGCGGGGTGGGCTGCTGGTGCGCTCGGCTCAGCCGGGCTCGGGTGATCCCGGGAGAGGGCGGCAGGAGGAGGAGGACGCCAGGCGCGCATTGCATGAGAGACTCGGCCAAGGGACAGGGCGGAGGCGGAGGCAGCGCCGAGCCAGCCAGCGGCAGGAGAGGAGCCCAGCCTGAGCAGCCGGGGCGGGAGAGGCGCTTCCCAGTGGTCGCCTCCCTGAATCCCGCGCCAGCCAAGTTGCCTCCGAAGTTGCTTCCCGTCCGGAGGGGAGGCTCGGGCTTCGGCTGGGCGATGATCTTCCCCAACAGCAGCAGCAGCAGCAGCTCTGCGGGCGGCAGCAGGGCTCCTTATCGGAAGCAGGTACGGCAAAAG
>NW_015161968.1:672293-735012 GCF_001447785.1 Gekko japonicus
CCTGTGTTTCGGAGAGGGGAGGGGGAGCGCGAGGAGGGAGGTCTCGGGGAGAGGGGAGGAGATGGGTGGGGACTTCGCAGTCGTCGAGACGGGCTCTAGAGCACTCAGCGAACGTTTCTCTCTCTCCCCCCCCCTTCTTTCCGGGAACTTGTAGACAACAACAAAAAGTATCCGGCTTCCTTTCGGGTTGCGTAGCTTTTTCTTTTTAAAATACGATGGAAGAAGAGAGACGGTCTCGCGCCGTTTGTAGTTGGTCAGGCGGGAGGTTGGTGGGTTGTGTGTCCGTAGATCATCGGATCGGATCGGGCTCGACGGGCCCGGGCAACAAGTTTATTTAAAAAAATAAAAAGCTTACTAGCGTTTGCGACGACGTGCGTTGTAAATCGAAACTTTAGGCCGACTATTTCCGTTCCCATCGAAGCAGCCAGGAGTGAGGGGTCACTCTCAAAACAAAATCTTAACACGCTTTTGAAACAAAATGCTTTGGTCCGTATACCGGGAGGGATTTAAAAAAAAATAATCTTAAAATTAGCGTTGGATAAATCGGTCCCCTGTTTAGTGCCGTTGAAAGTATCCCTTTCCAGCGCGGTCATGTCACAATTGTCTGTACTAAAGAGAAGTTTAAATGTATAAAAGGAGAACCCTCATGAAATGCTTTTATGTATAACTTTTGTTCTTCTCTCTCTTCCCTTCCCCTGTCCAAGAGCGTAGGAAGAAAGCATGATTCTAATAAATGTGATGATTCTGTTGTCTCAGCCTGATTTAATTATACCAAGAACAGGGACATAACAGGCCATTTTCCTGGAATGGTTTTAGTTAATATTCTTTACTGTTTGGTCATAGAAGTGGTTGCTTTTCACTTCTGGACTGCAGTTACAAAAGAAGTAACTGTTGTTTGATTTTAGATTTTGGCCTGTCCCACAAAATTATTTTTTTCAAGATTTATTTTTTTTAATTAAAAAAAAATAAAGCACAGCCTTACCTGTAGAAAAAAAAATTGGCTAGGAAGAATTAGTTGTCATCTTAGAGGGAGGAGTTAGCATTTTCATCACTGCGTATATTAAAAAGGGAATCTGTGATTGTGATTAACCATTGACAGGAATGTGACCGATGATGATGTCAAAATAGCAATTCTAATGACATCACAAGCACACGAGATTTCCTTTGGATTTGTTATAACAAGGAAATGCTCCTGCTAAAACTGCCATTCCCCCCACTTCTTTTTAGCAAGTTTTGGGATTATGAATGAATTAATTTTCTATTCCCCACCCCCCTTTTAGGGGACGAGTGCCCTAGTTGCTGATAGAGTAAGGGTAGCATTGTTTCAGCACTGTTCTGGGAAGAGTATGTAAACAAATACTTGGGAGCCTGAAAAGCTAGTTAATTAAGCCCGGCACCTTTTTAGAGTCCTGCGCATTCATTGATTTTTGGCAGGGGCACCGTGGGGGGGCTGGTGATGAAAAGGGGACGAAGTACAGAGGGCAAGCCTTTTACTGGAAGGGTTGTATGTTTTGCATGCGGATGCGAGTCGGCCTGCTGGCCTGGAACATACCGATAAGATGCGCTTCTTTTCACAGTGCACTCCTTGAATTCAAAGAGCTAAAAGGGCTGACTGAATCAGAAAAACAAACAGACTTCTCTTTCAATGGGGAACAGGCAAAAATGAATGCATGGTCATTATGTGGTCCTAAGACTCTGGGTACCAAAGGTTCCTTTTATTGGCACCAAGCCATTCTTTGGTGAAACACTTCCCGTGGGGGGTGGGGGTGAGCGTGCCTGCATTCTAGCCCCCCTGTAAAGCTCCCGTTGACTTTAATTGGGGCAAACGAAGGGTCTTGCACCCCTCAGAGTGCTGCTTATGATCCTCTTTTTGCGGAAGTCTTCATTGACCTGTGTAATAAAATATGGTGCAAAAGTTACCTTGGCAAATACAACAAGTTTTATACACACAGTGTAGTTTTTACAAACTTAGTGTGGTTTTCTGGGTGTGGTTTTTTTTTTACCTTGCCTTCATTTTAAGTTTTAAAAAGTTGAAACCTACGTTTTAAAAAGAAATAATCCCCCACCCTTTTTCGTTCAAACACAATTGAGACACATGTATCTTTTGCCTTTTTTTCCCTTCCAATAACAGTTTTTATTGAGAGAAACAATGAGTTAACAATAACAACAATTGGAATAACATGCTTAAATACAATAGTTTGAAATGGTGTTTTGAGCTGCATTTTTAGGGCACTGAAAATGAAGATTGCGGTGAAAAGAATAGACTGTTATAGGCTATAATGGTTGACAATTTGGGGGCAGCATGCAAGCCTAAGGATCTATCCGTTTTAGCGAAAATGGATTTCCCTGTAATTCCATGTTTACAAATAGGCCCATGTGCTTTCCATATGTGCATACATATACTGTTACTTCAATAACCTCTTAATGTTACTAAGGAACATGTTTTTACAGTTGGCTATGCTGCTTTTTTATTTCTCTGCAAGTCAGCTACCTTCCCCTCTCCCCCCCTGAAATAAGTAGGCGTGACCTAATCTTTTCTAGTATACTCTTAGAGTGTTAGGGTGAGCGCAGTGATCTCAGAAGTCATCTGCAATACTGGGAACCATTTCGCGGTAAAAGATACCGAGGGATTTCTGGCATTGCAATTTTGTTTATCCGTTATGCTTTCCATCAAGAATTGATCCCATAGTTTCCTAAACCAGACTTGAGTCGTGGGAGGATTGGGGTCCTTCCAGTGTGACGCTATTGAAAGCCTTTGCCTTTTTTTTCATGGTCAGCTTGTAGACTCAAATAGTAATTTTCCAAACAGGAGTAACGATGTATCTCTGAAGTTCCTCAGTTCATTTTAACAGATATTTAAAATGGGAGTTTTGCCAGTAACGGAGGCAGCATTAGAGCCCCATTAATTTACTTCCATCAAAGATGCCTTTTGTTAGGCAGCTCTAGAATCTGTTGGTACTGTTGCTTTGCTGCTCTGCTTGTTTTGTGTATAAACGAGAACTGTTTCTGTGAGACTGATTCTGTGGGCCAGATCTTTGCTGTTGTTCAATCAGTTTCCCTGGTTTTTATAAGCCATTCCACTTGGCTTCTGGCTATGCAGGTCTTATGATCCCAGGATAACCTTTTTGATGATTAAAGGGGGGGGGGCATCCTTCCTTTCTCCCTGTTTCACCAATGTAAAAGTTATTTTGGATGCAACCCTTTGCTAGTGTAAATCAAGTACGCTTGTTCTCACAAGCAATGCAAGTGCTGTGTTCCCTGTGGAATCTTATTGTATAAATGTTGAAAGTGATTTTTCAGCTGGTTCAAGTACAGGTTTTGCATCTGGATTTATTGTTTTATTTAGAACATTTGTTAGCCTCTGTTTTTCCTTACAGAGCTTAAGGCAGCTGACAACATAGTTAAAACACGTACAATAAAATACATTAAAACACACAAAAATTGAAATTTGAAATCACATTAAAACACGTACAATAAAATACATTAAAACACACACAAAAATGAAATTTGAAATCACAATTCAGGGCTTAACCAAATGTGGGCCTAAATAAAACCATCTTCAGCTGCCTCCTAAAAGATCGAATGTGAGGGGTCAGGACACCACCCCAGGGGAGGCTGTTCCATAATTGTGGGGATTCCATTGAAAAGGCCTTGTGTCCCAAACAAACAAGCTTTGTTGATTGATGGGACAGTCAGGAGGGCCTTTCCCTGTGATCTTAATTCCAGGACAGGAACATATGGTAGAAGATGGTCCTTCAGGTACCTTGGTCCCAAGCCATGTAGGGCTTTAAAAGTCAAAACCAACCCCTTGAATTGGGCTCAGGCATGGATCAGTAGCCAGTGTAATTGCTGTAATATTGGGGTCACACAGGAGCTCCTGATAGGTGGCCCCAACCAACAGTCTAGCTGCAGCGTTCTGCACTAGCTGTAGTCTTCAAACACTCTTCAAGGGTAGTCTCAAGTAGAGTGCATTTCAGTAGTCTCAGCTAGATGTAACTAAAGCATGGATCACTGTAGCTAGATCTGACTGACCCAGGAATGGATGCAGCTGACTTACCAGCCAAAACTTGGAAAAAGCATGCCGAACCACCACAGCCTCCTGATTTTCTAAAGCGACTGCTGTGACAGGTAGCAGTCCTAAATTGCAGAGCTGAATTACACATTCCCCAAATGTAAAAGTGGGCTTTAAATGCTACCTTGAAAGCAGCTGAAGGTTTTTTCCTGTTCATTTGATATGCAGTTGCTCTCCATAGAGCTGGTGGAGAAATGTGATGAGACATTTAGAAATCACTGAGGTTTCACTCACTGATTTTCCTTTAAAAAGAAGCCCTGTGAGTACCCAGTGGTTGGCCAGTTATGGGTTCCGTCCCTTACTGCTTAAGAATCTGAGTTGTTACAAGACCATGTGAGGCAATGTGTATCCCCCCCGCCCATGGCAGCTTTGCCAAGGAATGGTCAAAATGCATATTGTTGCATTTTGATGAGTGTAATGTTTATGTCACCAGTGTAAGTAGATTTACATAGTTCACTGCTTTCAAGCAGATTAACTGGGCGTAGCTGCATGTGAGGAATTTAACACTGATTCAGTGCCTGGCCTTGTTTAGTGGCTGACATGCAAAGCTGTTGATTAATCTTTGCATGCAGGTCTGTTCACAGCGGGGCCTGGGTCATAGACCTTGGATTTTACTAAAGGGGGGGGGGATCCAAAATCTCCCATACATTACCGTATAGAAGAGAACCTTTTTTTGGGAATTTGTTTAAATATGTATGCTGTTTGGTTCTCAGACTTTTGAATTCACATCAGAGTGTCGTATCTGTTCATTCTTACTCTCGTAAAGCCCCCTACCCCAATATTTTCCTAAAAAGTACAGATTTGTTCTTGGATTGTTTTATGGACCATGTTTGGCTTCACCGAGGTGGTATAATTTTGAAACATAATTCTTTATTAGACTAGGCAGAACAAACCACATTGTGATGCATGTTAAAAAGGCCCTGGCATTCTCATATGGATCCTGAAGAAAATCCCTCTGGAGCTGTAGAGTCATGCTAACTCAATGCTTTCTGGATTAGCTTCTTAGTGTCCAGTCCACAATTTATTTGCTTAGGAATATGTCCATTAAAAATGGGACTGCTCTGGAGCAAGTGTTTGTTCAAGCATCATCAATTTCCTCCAGAGAAAGTAACTCTGGGGAAAAAGCAACATTAAGAATTTTATGTGGCAATCATCCTTGCATTTGTTTTGTTGCATAACATAATTAAGTACATGCTGTAGCAATTGCAGCTTCCCAGTATGCATGTGATCTACACACACTTAAAGGGGTAAAAGGAATACTGAAGGATGATAAGGAAATGGCTAAGAAGCTGAATGCATTTTTTGCCTCTGTCTTCACTGTGGAAGATGAGAAGTGCTTGCCCACTCCAGAACCGCTGATTTCAGGAGGGGTGTTGAAAGACCTGAGTCAGATTGAGGTGATGAGAGAGGAGGTCCTATGACTGATAGACAATTTAAAAACTGATAAATCACCAGGCCCAGATGGCATACATCCGAGAGTTCTGAAAGAACTCAAATGTGAACTTGTGGATCTCCTGACAAAAATATGTAATCTTTCCTTAAAATCTGCCTCCATTCCCGAGGACTGGAAGGTAGCTAATGTCACTCCCATCTTTAAAAAGGGTTCCAGAGGAGATCCGGGAAATTACAGGCCAGTCAGTCTGACTTCCATACTCGGTAAATTGGTGGAAACCATTATTAAGGAAAGAATTAGTAGGCACATAGATGAACAAAACCTATTGAGGCAGACTCAGCACGGTTTCTGTAAGGGAAGATCTACTTACTTTGCTGCATTTTTTTATATTAATGGATGTTGTATCCTGGTTTTCTTTCTTAAAGGCCTTATGTGAAAAGTACCTCATTCATTAAAACAATTCCAGCAGCTAAAACCGCATAAAATGCACAACACAGGAAACACTTTGCACCTAGAAGACCACCATTCTCTATAGTTGGAAAGAAAAGACAACACATTTCACCAGAAATGCAACAGCTCAGGTAGTTCACCCCCTAGACCAGTGGCATTGAACTAATTTGTCACGAGGGCCAGATCTGACATTAATGTCACTTTGTCAGGCCTGGCCATGTGTGCCATAAAATGTCATGCCAGGAACTGGAGACATAAACTGTGAAAAGGACTGCAGCTGGTAAGCTCTGAGTTGATGTATCCTGGCTGCAAGGCCTCATGGGCTGGGAGGGGAATGCAAAGGAAAACCATATGGGCAGACTAGAGAGCCAGCAGTGCAGCACTGGGCAGACGCTCCCACACGGCTTGACTGCTGCAGACAGGGTTATTCTGTCACGGTGAAGCCACAATCAGAGTGCCTCAGCCCATTTTACCTCGAGCAGTCTCCTGTTCCCTCCCTTGCACTAGTTGCTCACGAGCCGCATAAGAATCCTGGGCAGGCTGGTTCTGGCCCCCAGGCCTTCCTGTTTGACACCCCTGCTCTAGACAATGAAGTTGACTTCCTTACCTCTATAAGGGAGGTGGTTCCATAAGTCAGGTGCAGCCCAGCCCACAAAAATGTTTCCTTTCTTGCCATCATAAATGTAACGTTATTCTGTCACGGTGAAGCCACAATCAGAGTGCCTCAGCCCATTTTACCTCGAGCAGTCTCCTGTTCCCTCCCTTGCACTAGTTGCTCACGAGCCGCATAAGAATCCTGGGCAGGCTGGTTCTGGCCCCCAGGCCTTCCTGTTTGACACCCCTGCTCTAGACAATGAAGTTGACTTCCTTACCTCTATAGGGAGGTGCAGCTCAGCCCACAAAAGTGTTTCCTTTCTTGCCATCATAAATGTAACTTGGTGGCAAAAGGCAATCTAGGTAAGTCGCTTGTATGGGAGGGTAGTCCTTCAGGTACGAATTGTTTTCTGCTTAGATAATTTTGAAGTAGTTGCGTTCTTGGTTCTTATTGCATCCTTCTGTTCTTGGTTTTTATTTTCCATTCTAGAGACCAGAACTAAACTATTGTTTCAAAGCTACATGAATTGGACATATGAAATTGCCTTTTACTGAGGTAGACTTTGATCATCTAGTATAGAATTGTCTTCCCTGGCTGACATTGACTGTCCAAAGTCTCCACCGGCAATCTAGCTGCTTGAGAGCCTCTAACTCAATGGTTTTCACTGTTTCCATATTGTGGATCTCTGCACTTATGTGATGAGGGGAGCCAGAGTTATGACATCATCGGTGTCATGGCCTTGACTGTAGGCAGACTAACAGTGCAGTCCTGAACAGTGTTATGGCCTTCTAAGTCCATTGTCTTTGGTGGACTGAGGAATGGGAAATGCAAGCAGGTCATCAGGAGGTGTACCTTTAGTAAGTTTACAAGCCCAGTGTCAGAATCATGGAGGAATTCTCTGCATCACTGAGTTGACTTATAAAGGCAGAGAGAGATATCACATCACAGAGACCCCTTCCAAACTGTCTGGCACACATATTGCAGTGTTCTGACTTCAGCTATTTAAAAAAGGGCTTTTTGTGTGGATCACAATCTTCACTCTGAATCTTCATGTCTGTGATCAGATATTAATGACAATATTTAGCAGTAGCATGGAGAGACTCAGGGTGTGGTCACACAAGCAGTTTGTCCTGGCAGTATATCAGCTCTAAATAGCTGCTTGAGTTTGGGACACTTTGCATCAATTACACAACACCCCCTAAGCCGGCATTGTATTGTCATGGGCCCGTGGTTGGTCATTCACATTGCTAACATGCTGCAACCACAGACCCGTGGCTGCGTTGGTTATTTCCCCCCTAAGTCCCGCACAGAAGCAGACAAGCGCACATGCACTCCTGACCGCATTCTGTAGGGGCACTGAAGTGCACATTGGAGTGGGGTTGGGGGGAAAAGGACACCCTGGAAATGGAGTGGAAACCTACCATGGAAGCACCTCACCAAGGTAGCCACAGGAATTTGCTGGTGGCTGTTTAATCCGTGTGGGCGTCATTTTAACATGAGGTACGGGTGAGTGGGGTACGGGAGCCAGATGTGCACATTTGATTGCGCCCATTTGATCTAGAGGGGAGGCCAAACTGCTTGAGTGATCACACCCTCAGTCTGATTACTATAAACTTCATGGTAAGTACATACATTTGTTACAGCTGGAGTTGGGTCCTTCTTTTCTTGGAAGGGTATGCGTGATAAATGTGCCTTACATTACAGATGTGCATACATTTGCCTTGCCTTGCGGGTGCTTAACTATTATAATACTTTTGAGTTATGATTTCCTTTGAAATTCTCCATATTTCAGTGAGATGATAATCTATATCACAATGTTTTACTTTATTCTGTGTTGGTCTGTGGGAACCTGCCAAAAATTTTAGCCTTTTTATTTCATGTCTAATTATGACATTATTTTATTAACCTAGCATAAGATATGGATGTGGGTAGATGTGCTTAGAGATTGTTTTGCTGGCAAGCCATTTGGGCAGTTTGGCTGATCAGTTTCCATAGTTTTGCCAAACACAGCAGTAAAATGCATCTCTCCCACAAGTGCCTTCAGTACAGGTAGGTTGAGGAAGAGAGGGAAAGTTATACTGGCATAGTTCAGTGGTTTGGCATTCATAAGGAATCTGTATTTCATACCCAGGTGGGGTGTGTGTGTGTGTGCTTACTGTAGCCTGCAAACAAGGTGTTTCTACATGGTTTATAGTGCAACCCTAAGAGGAGTTACACCCTTCTAAACTTCTTGACCGCAGTGGACTTAGATTGTAACTCTGAGTATTCATCTACAACTAACTACTATCAGGGCTCTTGGTAGTTCTTTGAGTATGCACGTCTAGAGGAATAAGTCAGGATTAAGTCTTAGTATCATACAGCAGCTCTCACCTGGGTGGGCCAGGCTAGCCTGATCTTAGAAGCTAAACAGGGTCAGCCCTGATTAGTCTTTGGAGGAACGACCACCAAGGACGACCAGGGTCACTACACAGAGGGTGCGTTCAGACGGGGGCTTTACATCGGTTAGGGTGCCGGTTGCAATCGTTGTACTCACCGGCGTTTAGACGGGGCACATCTGCCTCCTGTCCCTAACCGGTGTAAAGCCCTTTACACCGCTGCACTCTGCCACTAGGTCCCAAGTGGTGGTATCCTGAGTGCAACGGTGGCTTCCGATGTACACCGGCGTCTGATCGCTCTCCACCGGTGCCTAGCCATTTTCGTCGGAAGCCTGAGGCTTCCATTTTTCCCCCGCCATTTTTTTTTTACTCTAAGCGATATGCGCTCGGGCGAAGCTTCGCCCTGAGCGTTTATTTTTTTTTTAAAAAAAAAGAAAGCCCTTAGTTTAACTTCCCGGAGGAGTCTGGGACTTAAGGGAGGCCAGTTGGGCTTTAAACTTTAAAGGTAAGTCCTTACCTTTAAAGTTTAAATGTAATGGGGGGGTTGAGCATGCGCAAGGATCGCCATTCTGTGAATGGCTGCCTATGCGCATGCTCAAACTGTGTTTTGTTTTTTTTAAACGCCAACGCCCGCAGCGTGTGACTGGACGTACACCAAAAGGATCCGCAAAATGGAGGGTAAGTGTGATCGCGTTTATGCCGGCAGAAAGCCCCCGTCTGAACGCACCCAGAGTCAGGCAATGGCAAACCTCCTCTGAACGTCTCTTGCCATGAAAACCTTACAGGGTGACCATAAGTCAGTTGCGACTTGATGGCACTTTCCAGCACCACCATCATACAGCAGATCGTTATAACTTATAACCCCTTCAGACCCCACGTATTTGAAGGACCATCTCCTTCCATGGGTCCCTGTGTGCCAGTTGCAGTCATCAGGCAGCCATGTGTTGGCTATCTCACAACTTAGAGCGGCCCATCTGGCATCAACCAGAGACTGGGTCTCTTCCACTGTGGCTCTAGCTCTGTGAAATGTGCTCTCTGAAGAAGGGTCTCCTCCCTGGAGATCTTTATGAGGCACTGCAAGGCCTGCTTGTTTGCTAGGGTTTTTAAGGGGATTTGAATGGCGGGTGTTTCTTAAGGGAAGTGGGGGGAGAGATTTGGGGTAGTCATGTATGGCTGCGAGAGTTGGACTATAAGGAAGGCCGAGCGCCGAAGAATAGATTCTTTTGAACAATGGTGCTGGAGAAGACTCTTGAGAGTCTCTTGGACTGCAAGAAGATCAAATCAGTCAATCCTAAAAGAAATCAACCCTGATTGTTCCCTGGAAGGCCAGATAATGAAACTGAAGCTCAAATACTTTGGCCACCAAATGAGAAGGGAGCACTCACTGGAGAAGACCCTGATGCTGGGAAAGACTGAAGGTCAAAGAAGACAGGGACGGCAAAGGATGAGATGGTTGGACAGTGTCATAGATGCAACAAACATGAAATTGAGCAAACTTCAGAGGATGGCGGAAGACAGGAGGGCCTGGCGAGATCTTGTCCATGGGGTCGCGAAGAGTCGGACTCGACTGTGCGACTGAACAACAACAAATATTATTATGTTTTAAACTGTTGTTAAAAGTCACTTTGAACCACAAGGAAAGACAGGGAATATAAACGTTTTAATAAATAAAATAACTAATGGCAAAACAGAAGTGCTGTAAGTAGCCTTCTTTGGGAAGACAAAGTTAATGCAAGGAGAAGTATTATGCTAAGAACTAATTAATAGTGCTGGGTGCCATTGGGCTGTGGAGTCCTTTTTATAAGACGCCCATGTACCCATTTATTATGGCTGCATAAATACTGTTTTGCCTAATCAGGTAAAATATTCCTGGTTCGAGTGCGTGTGAGTGAAAGACCAAAATAGTTAACAACTATCCCAAAAGCATTCATATCTGTAAGACCTGTGCTTTTATGTCTTTAAACAGCTGTATTAAAAGAGCGGATTGACAAAGGAATATTTGGCAAAATAATAATCTTCTGCATAAGGCAAATTGTCTAAGAGGTTACATTTGGAAATGAAGGGTTGAAACAATTACCATCAGAACAAGGCGAGTTTGATTGTTGCATTTTGCACTGGTAAATTTAGCTGCACCCTGCAGAAACCTCTTAGTCTGCAGTTTCCTGATGCAACAGGAAAAGGAAGGGATGCACTACAGGCAGGAGGGAGAAGTGGGTGGAGAACCCTTTGTTAATTTAGCAGGGAGAATAATACTGGCACAGAGAATACTACTGTCTTCCTAGTACAGGTTTAATTAGAATTGTTCTAAAGATGGATCCGTGGTCCTGTCATTCTCTGCTATTAACCTGCCTTCTCATTCTTGATCTAGATTAAGCTGGCAATTAGAATAAAAATATATGCTTTAAGTTGATTTACAAGCTACCAACCAATTTGGCACTAGGCGCTGGCAGTTCGAGTATGACTCCTGGCTGGGCCAGCACTGGCTTATTTGGGTTTTGTCTTCTTCTAACCCTTATTTCTTGGCCAAGTTGTAATATAGTATAAGTTTAATACTTTTAAAGTTTGAATGTGAAATACTGCTATCTTTACAGTACATAAATTAATAAAATACAAAATTACTAAAATAAGAACATCTTCAGTATTCAGTGGCAGATTCATGAAGAGCAAGCCCAAACAACAGTATTGTTAGAACAGAAGTGTTGTAAATGGGAAGTTGTGCTCAGGTACAGGGTAACACACTATACCTTTATGGAAGTATTTTCAATGAGCATACAGAATTTACCAGCTTATTGGGGGAGGACATTTACAATCAGCTTGCAGTACTAGCTGGAATCTATAAAGTGCAAGTGCTTGCAGATTTTCCACACCTTTCTTCAGCAGCCCACTGTAATCCCGGAAAAGGATCCCTGAAAAGGATTACAAGGAGCCAGTGGAGGTTTGTGGATGGCACAGGAACCTGCAGTGAAGAGGGGGAATGGGACACCTTGCACCTGCTGTCAAGAGTGGTGATTTGTGAAGTGCTTGTGGCTTGTAGGAGCAAAACTTGTGATTTCTGGCTCATTCAAGCTAGAGAGTAAGTCCCATTGAGTTTATGGTACTTATAAGTAAACATGCATAATTTTTCACTGTTAAAATATAGTGGGAGGGAGCAGTGAACGAATTCTCTCTTCTGTCTTGCAAAAGCATCTCTGTCATGTCATTTGCTGGCATTTCTGCTTTGCCACTTGTGGCAAGGTAAGTCTTGGCTTTACGAGCAAGCTTTTTAAGTATGTGAACTTGGTGCAGTAGTGTTGAAGTCAGCGCACAGCTGCAGAAAACATTGAGCTCCTGAGAGGGGAGTGGAGAAGGATACTTATATTCTCACTGGCTGTCCAGCATAAAAAATCTGTCTGTCTGTCTATCTAATCTCCCCCCAAATCCTGTCTGTTTGCTTCCTGTCAATAGTGTCTTAAATTCTGTTTTTAAAAGTGGTAGATTGTGGGAAATAATCACCTGAGTTTGATGAGGTAAAATATGTGTGCTTGATGGTGCAACATGTACCAAAATACTTTGGAAAAATGTTAGCTTTCTCCTCTGTAGTGGCATCTTCTATACTTTCTATAGTTCTATACTTCTATACTAACAAGACTATTTTTAAATCGATCTTCATAATGGTTGGTAGCAGTCTATTAAGTGCATCCCTAAATATTTGACCTACTGTCTGTTTCAAGTAATATATTTCTTATAAATCAGTTCATCCACATGTTAATGGTTGTAGGCATTAAGCTTTTTGTTTTGTTTTGCTGTCAAGTTGTAACCAACATATGGGATTTTTTTGTCGAAATACATTTTATTGCGATATTTGATTAAAGTACAGAAATCAATAAATAAATGTTACAAAAATGATCAAATATTTAGATTTAACATTGTTTAAATAATTGGTTGAAAATGTACATCATAAAGTACTGTGGCAAAAAAATTACTTCTTGTACAGAACAAAAAATAATAAAGAAAAAAGAAAAATCATGTATCTAATCTTTAAAGTCATTTACCAGAGGTTCAAACACTTAACCAGTCTAGGAATCACATTTTGTGAGGTGAGAAAGTCAAGAATAGGTAACCCAATAGTTGTAAAATTAGATTGTGAAGTGGGATGCTCAAGAATATAGATAATTGTCCATTGTGAGCTGATTTCACATGAGTGACATAAGAACATAAGAGAAGCCAATGTCGGATCGGGCCAATGGCCCATTTAGTCCAGCACTCTGTCACGCAGTGGCCAAAATACCTGGTGCCATCAGGAGGTCCAGCAGTGGGGCCAGGACATACCAGAAGGAAAAAAATGAACATCTGTAGTTTGATTTCCACAATCTTGGAGTTAAATGGAGAGGAAGACTGGATATGATCCCAAGAATCCTGAGTGAATGGTTGACCACATCGTTTAGCCCAAATGGCTTGATAAGACATCTGTTTGTTTTCACTAGAAGAGAATAGTGCATTGTAAATCCTTGTTGAAATACCAGCTTTTTTGAGGATAATTTCAAAGTCAATCAGGGGTTGCTTTAATATATATATATTAGAAAGATTGAGTAGTGAACATGGATGAGAAATTTGCAGGTATTGAAACCAGGGGATAGATTTACCATTTTTTTGTTCCAAATCAGCTTTAGGTGACCCTATAGGATTTTGAAGGCAAGAGACATTCAGAGGTGGTTTGCCATTACCTTCTTCTGCATAGCAGCTCTGGCCTTCCTTGGTGGTCTCCGATCCAAATATTGACCAGGGACACCCTTGCTTAGCTTCCCAAAGCTGATGAGATCAGGCTGTTCTGGTCAGGACTTCAGCATTTTACTGCTGCATAAGTAAAAAGTAAGTAATGCAGTACAGAAAGCCCAGTGGGTTGATGCTTGATATGTAAGAACTATGTATTGAAAAACTCAGCCACATAAACAGTCTAGAAGTTGGAGTGATTCATGGTATGTCTGCAGGACTTCTCTTACACAGCTGTTTCAGTAAATGCCCCTGCCAAGTCTTGCTCAGGGGCAGGGCTCCTGTTAATTCTAAATTCTTCTTCTCCTCTTCTTCTTCTAAATGTATGCATTTACTACTCAGGTATCCTGAGCATATCAGTCCTCAAGGTGGAGGGCCAGCAAACAGTGCAATGGTTTCTATCAGACATGTTAAATTAACCAGTAGTTTTTGGTGTTTGAGTTAACTCAAGGGTTTTTTATGATGACCTGAGAGAGGCCATAAAGTAGGTGAGTGCATGTATATTTGGATTTTGTTGTTGTTGAAAAATCCATTTTTTAAAATCCATTTGCTATTGGGTTTCATTGCTATTTATCCTGTCTACCCTTTTGCCACTATGTTTCTGAGGTATGCTACTTCTGTTATTCGCTAAATATTAGATGTGTGGCACACTGTGGCTGAGTTAGTAAAGGTTTTCTTGCTCGAAAGCCAGTCGAATCCGACTCTAGGGTTGCGGTGCTCATCTCTGTTTCCAAGCCGAAGAGCCAGCACTGTCCAAAGATGTTTCCGTGGTCATGTGGCCAGCATGACTAGACGCCAAGGCACACGGAATGCTGTTACCTTCCCACCGAAGTGGTACCTATTTATCTACTTTCAATTTCTTGCTTTTGAACTGCTAGGTTGGCAGGAGCTGGGACCAGAGACGGGAGCTCACTCTGTCATGCAGCACTCGGGTCTCGAACTGCTGAACTACCGAGACCTTCCAGTCTGCAGTTTAGGGTCATAACGCCCATGTTTGTCTTAGAAATGCCACTGACAGCGGATTCCAGTTCCTTCATGGAATTTCACATTTTGTTATCTGTCAGCTGACCTTTGATTTTTTTTACTGGAACTGGTTACATTCAGTTGGCCAGTGGTGATCACCTGGATTGGATCTCATACTAGCAGTAATGGTGCTGTTTGAATGTCTGTCTGGAGCTTTTTTTCTGTCTGTGATTACTTATCCTGGAACAGCTCTCTGATTAACTGCTGGCTTCTATATTCCCAATAGAAGCATACTTTTTAAAATGTCCGTCCTGGTAGCCTTTGCAGCACTTTATAATCTGTGTAGCTCCCAGGGCCATCTACTCTAGAATACGTCTTGAGAAAAACTGATGGGTTTTTCATGTCCTGAAAAATTTTTCTGTTTCTGTCCTCTTTTTTTCTTATTTTTGCACTGAATGTCCAGCCTGGTGAAGGTATCTGGGGAATTTGAAAGTTTGTTCACGACTGTGTAATACTAGGGGGGGGGGGGGTTTCATTGCCCTACAGGCCAACATGTATACTTACAAGTGAAGACATACTGTGGAGTTCACCTGAACCCAGCTTCTTTGGAATAACTGATATGCAGAGGTCATTTCGGGGGGGATCGTGGGGGATCGCAATCCCCCCGGGTGAGGTATGGGGGGCGGGGCACATGGCAAAGCCCCGCCCCCTGCTTCCGGCTGCCCCGCTTCCGGCCCTCATTTAGCCAGGAGGAGGCAGGAGAAGAGGGAGGGTAAGTTGCTTCCTCCCTGCCTCTCCCCACCCCTGCCTGCCTGGGGCCAGGGAGGGCCTTCGCGGGGCTTCCTTGGACTCCTGCCGGCCGGGACCGTTGGGGGTGGGGTGTGTGGCCTTATGACACACTTCCGGTGATGTCAGGGGGTGTGGCATATGCTAATGAGTTATGCTAATGAGTCCCCCTAGCTCTTTTTCTACGAAATGACCCCTGCTGATATGTCTTGTCTCCATTTTTTAAAAAAAATATACATCTTGTTTCACACTGTTGGTATTCAGATGAGTTGTTTGGTAAAAGAAGCACAGTGTCCATTCTGGCCCTCATGAATTAAATTTTCGTTGCTTTGGAAGTAATAGTGTGGTTGCTAGCGTAATTGTTACATCACCTCTTTTTTAAAAGTCTTGGGAATCATCGATGGTACCATGTACAGTTTACTAAGGGGGTTATAAGACCACAACATCCCCATCTGTTTCTAATCAGCAGTGTTGCACCAATTTATTCCAGTTGATTATTTATTATTATTATTAATAATAGTAATATAATAATAATAATATGTAATGGCTTCACATGGTATAACTTCATAAAATTCACACAAGCATCTCCTAATCTTTTCAGCTAAAAGAAGCTAACACTTGATTGCTGCTAAGAAATTGGTTTAATCACTCACATAGTTGTTTCTATAAACATTTTGAGCATTACTTGACCTGAACCATGAACCAAAAGAGAGAGTCCTAAAACACATTAGATGTAAGTAGCAGTTTGTGGCAGTTTGTCTTAAAAGTATGCCTCTTTTTAAGGTACATGAACAATGCTATAAACAGCTGATCTTTAGCTAAAATCTTCTTACACATGCAAAGGTGACATAATTATTCTCTGATGGCTGGAGTAATAACTGTTTGGTATGTAATTAAATACTGAAGTTTGGGGTAGATTTTTTTTCATTACATCATCTTTTGACAAAACTCTTCTAATGTACTGTGTGCTGTAAAAGGAATTGTTCACTTACCAATGTAAATCATGCCAAAAGGACTGGCTTAGTGCAGTTAGGATGGGTAGTATGATGTAGAATTTCCAGTTCTAGTGTTTCTTTCTAAATTTCCTTGTGATTCATGGTTTCTAAGTTAAGAGGAAGTGTTGCAATGGCTTTTTAAAACCAGTGTGTCATGAAAAGTGAGAAATGATTCACAGAAAGTTAGGAAATTTAGCTGGTACATAAAATGTGAAAAAGGCAGAGCCAAAAAAAACACCTGTGTAGTCATTATGAATTACTTGAAGTCAAAAATTTGAAATTGAAGATCTTGTCCAACCTATGGGGAGCATAGTAGATGTCTTCCTAGACATGGAGTGTGTGTCTGTGTGTGTGTGTGTTTTTCAGCCAAATGAGCAAGAACTGCACAATGATCTAAAATAGAGGCTTGTCTTTTGAAAGCAATCTGAGAGGGCATAAGGACTTGATTATCTGACAATCAAATTTGTAACTTTGTGAGCAGGTAAGAGCTAAATTGTTTACCTAAACAAGACAGAAATTGATTGGCCTGTAGTTGTCAGGAAGAGAATAATCAAAAATTTTATGGATGGGAATAGTTATCAAGTTGAGCCAAGATTGTGGTATGGAGCCAGAATTATAGATGTTAGAGAAGAAGGGGGCTACAGTCTTGCTCCAACTGGGGACATTACTCTTAAGTAGTTTGTTAACAATAAAGTCAGGGCTGGGAACCTTACCTATTTTGAGTTTTCTAATAAGGCTGACCATTTCTTTTTCTGTTATTCATGGCTATGGCCTTCTTTTAATAGCCTTTGTTTTTTATACTGGATAAGGCATTTAAACTGCCTGTTTCAGGTAATCAGAGTAACCAATTAGTATGCCCATAGGCTGTATAGAGTTTTGCGGATTTCTTGGAGTGCACAACAGCATACTCTATCAAACTAGGATTTGTTGCCAGTTTGGGAGCCAAATTTTGGTTGCAATGATCTTTTGACCAAGTGTTAAAAAAGATGGAAAATTTGCTCCCAAATTTGGACAAAACTTCATCAGTAAGTTGGGATTTAAGAATTGGTCACGTGTCTGAATAATAGATGTTACAGGCCTCCTTAGACCTATTAGCATTCCTTAGACTTATTAGCTCACTTAATGACATTGTCTGAATAGGCAATCTCTGGTTGTGCATCTGAGTTCTCACCAAAAGGCAGTGCTAATTCCACATAAAGTGGTAGATGGTCACAGAACCTAGAGCGATAAGGGAGAAGATTTGGGGAAGCCAAACAAAAATCACCTACACTGGCTCCCTTCTTGCTGATTCTTGTAAATTCTTCCAAATCCCATAAATCTCTATTGCTTTAAAGAATGTTAAATCCTAGTTTAAGGCCAGAGTGGGGGGGAAATCTTCCCCTAGTGTTTATTTTGGAGTTTTTTGAAGTCCTATCCAGGAGATTATAAGGTCCAAAGCATCAGCATCAGCCCTATATAGGGGAGAAAGTATTAACCCATCACAGCATCCTATGTGGGCATTCATATCGCCAGTTAGCAAGAAAAATGCTTTGGGATAATCTTGTAAAATAAAGAGTATCGTAATCTCAGTGTCCTTCCGTAGAGAAGAATATTCACCGACGGACAGCCCTGGAGAAATATCAGTGGTAAGCAAGAACAAATGATGGCCCTTGATTCAAATTTAATGGTCAAAAATTAATCTTAGTCTAAAATCAACTCTGAACTATGTCATCTAAGGAAAGAGAAAATCAAACAAGCAAGGCCACCCTTAGACCTATCTCTCTTGGAGCTGGGGATATCAGGACTAACAGAAGATACAAAACAAACAAAAATAAATACATTTTTTGCATGAAGTTTCTTGAAGCAAGAAACCTGTATTCCGAAACAATCATGAGGAAGTTAGAGCTGAAAGAGTCAAAAATTGGGGTAAAGACTGGAGGAAGGAATATCAACAGTCTTTGATATGCTGATGACACAACACTCCTCTCAGAAATTAAAGAAGGCCTGGAATACCTGATCAATACCTGATCAAGAAAATCAAAGAGGAAAGTAAGAAGTTTGGCCTCTTCCTAAACATCAAAAAGACCAAGTTCATGACCACCAAGAAGAGAAATGTCAAAATAACAGTTGACGATGGATTAAATATGTGGAAGAATTAATTTCTTAGGATCACTGATCAACCAAAACAGCGAATGCATTCCAGAAATAAAACGTTGAATCATGCTGGGTCACACAGCAATGATGAGCATGAATCAAATATGGAAGAGCAAGAACATCAGCCTAGCAACCAAATACAGATTAGTCTGTTCTGTTGCGTTCCCCATAGCAACCTATGGCTGCAAAAGTTGGCCCATGAAGAAGCAAGACAGGAGGAAAATTGACTCATTTGAGCTGTGGTGCTGGAGAAGGCTCCTGCACATTCCTAGGACAGCAAAGGGGACAAACATGCAAGTATTGGAGCACATAAAACCAGACATGTCATTGGAAGGAAAAATCATAAAACTGCGACTGACTTATTTCGGCCATGTCATGCTCAAGAACTCACTAGAAAAAACAATTATGCTTGGATTGGTTAGCGACAAAAAAAACCTGGGCTCCTAAAGAACACGGTGGCTAGACACCATAAAAGTCAACACCAGCCTGAGCCTAGAACATCTCAAAGAAACAGTACAAGATTGGAAAATGTGGAGAGAGCTGGCCCATAGAATCGCCAAGAGTCGGACCCAACTGAATGGCTTAACAACAGCAACGACTAGAACAGTAAACTCTTCCATCCCAGTTGACTGTTTCATGTTAGTGCCTATACTACAATATTTAACCTGATTAGTGCTACATAGACAAGATGCATTGGAAGGAAAAATCAAAACTGCGACTGACTTATTTCGGCCATGTCATGCTCAAGAACTCACTAGAAAAAACAATTATGCTTGGATTGGTTAGCGACAAAAAAAACCTGGGCTCCTAAAGAACACGGTGGCTAGACACCATAAAAGTCAACACCAGCCTGAGCCTAGAACATCTCAAAGAAACAGTACAAGATTGGAAAATGTGGAGAGAGCTGGCCCATAGAATCGCCAAGAGTCGGACCCAACTGAATGGCTTAACAACAGCAACGACTAGAACAGTAAACTCTTCCATCCCAGTTGACTGTTTCATGTTAGTGCCTATACTACAATATTTAACCTGATTAGTGCTACATAGACAAGATTTTCTGCAGGGTTTCAGCAGTTAGAAAAGTCTGTGATGTTAATATCTGCAGTAAAGTAGGCGAGAAATTCTCAGGATTAGCAATACCATGTTTAGCTGGATCGAAGTGAGAAACGTAGCTCAAGGCTGGAGATGATTTAGGGCAATCCTGATCATGGTTTAAGGCATCGAATCTGTTGGAGGTCAGGAGAGCATCAAAGAACTCATCAAGTTTACTTTGTTTGCTCTGTTTCATTAAAGAGTCCTTTTGATCACCAAATGTATATTGCCATTTTTTGCCCATGGTGCAACCTGGGACAGAAGGAAAGTCCATGAAAAGGTTGAAAAGCAGGTAGAAAGGCAACTCTATACAAAACAGGTATTAAATAATTGAATAATTATTGTTGAAAACCCAAAGGTCCAAGAGTCTGCAAATTCCAAAAGTAAAATTGAGGGCTCCAGCCAGCTGGATCGAAGTGAGAAACGTAGCTCAAGGCTGGAGATGATTTAGGGCCAGCAGCCAGAAGACGTGTTTGAACAGGAGTTAATTCCACCAAAATAAACAAGCAATAGATAAAATAAAACAAAGTAGGATATAATAAATAATACAGTGCAAAAAATTCTAGCAATCCCACTCCCTCAATGCCTGTATGGCTTTAACAAGCTTCCATTCTACTGTGCAAGCTGGTTCATTACAATTAAAATACTAGTAAGACACTAAAACCAGCAGGGGGGGGGGAGTCGAAGGTTTAAAGAAACATATGGAAGAATGTCTAAATATCCCTGTCTTAAGAACTCTCAAGGCTCGCTTTTCAATCCTCGCTTTTCAATCCTCAACTCAAACTCATCCGGAGGAGCTCAGCCTTATCGGCAAACCAAAGCCTAATCAACAAACCAAAGGCTCAGCCTTGTCAGCAGGCCAGGAGACTAAAAGCAAAAACATTAACTTCATATGCTTCTGACGAAAGCAACAGATAAAATGAGATAAATAAAATAAGAATGTAAACAGAAAATTTAAAAAGCTTTAAAATACAATGGTGCAACCACAACACCTCCCTTTGCATTGATGGGTGACCACCAAGGAAACCCAGGTCTCTGTGCAAAGGCAGGCAATGGCAAACCACCTCTGAACATCTCTTGCCTAGACAATCCTATGGGGTCTCCATAAGTCAGGTGTGACTTAACTGCATTTTCCAGTATGAAATACAAGCGCTCTTTTATCAGTCAATGCAACAGACCAAAAGTCCCTGTCTATAATAGTTGCTTTGGGTATACACTCATCATATCCATAAAATTTTGTGATTCTTCCCCTTTTTATACCCACACGCTAGTTGAACCAGTCACTAAAACTTGCAGTTTAAGAAACAAAAAACCACACTGTAACATAGTCTAAAAATAGGAAGCTTTTGGGGTTCTTTCCTCTAAAGTTTTACTCTTCCTTGAACAAAAGTACATGCTAAAGGGGCAGACTAGGGAAGAGCATCTATGGTCATATTTAGCGTACCTATGGTGTTGTGTGTTTGTGTGCATGGAAATGAAAAGACATATGAGTGTGGTATAGTGGTTAGAGTATTGGATTAGAATCTGGACAAATTCACAAAGATGCCTTCAACTGAATCAGACCATTAGTCTGTTGAGGTCTGTATTGTCTACTCAGACCAGCAGTGGCTCTCCAGAGTTTCAGGCAGAGGTCTCTCACATCACCTACTACCTTACCCTTTTAACTAGAGGTGCCGGGATTGAACCTAGGACCTTATGAAACCAGTTCCTCTACCACTAAGCCATAGATCCTCGCACAATGTAAGAAGAAGAACGTGCCATTCAGTTGCTATTGACCCAAGGCAACCCTATCCATGGACCATTCCAAATAAGAGAGGAATAGAGGTGGCTTGCCATTGCATAGCAACCCCAGGCTTTACCTGGACTGAATCAAGACCTAGGTTTCCTGTCTCATTACCAATGCTGACTACCTCTTTGCATATTGCATCTAATCTAATCACACCTGCTATTGTCATTTGCCTGCTAATGTCATTTGTTATCTGAAATCTAATATATAGGAGAGATGGACTCACATTCTGGCTGTATCTGAAGAAGTGAGCAGTGATTCACGAAAGCTCATACCCTGCCACAAATTTTGTTAGTCTTTAAGGTTCTGTTCGACTCCTACTCTTTTCTACTGCTACAAACAGGTTTAATATGGCTACCCATCTTAAAATGTTGTGTTTTAATTTGTTTAAATCTAGATCCAGTTTAAATGCAAAGTGAGGGAAGACACAATGCTATTCCGGCTTTGTTAAAGACTGGGAAGTTAAGAAAAATTAATGCTCTCAGAAGAACAGGGACATCATGATGGAGACCATGCATTTCTCTGCATGGAGAGAAAAAAGTTGTTTTTAAACATTGCAGACAGTAATCGGGAAGTTAAGAAAAATAATGCTCTCAGAAGAGCAGGAGCATTATGATGGAGACCATGCAGAGAGAAAAAAAGGTTTAAATTGATTCAAATTGTTTGCATCTCTGCTGATGCACAAAAGACAAGTTGTTTTTAAACATTGCAGACAGTAATGTGAAATTCAGAACAAATGTTTAGGAAAGTCTTGTAGCTTAAACTACAAATGGTTTTTTTATTCTGAAAAGCAGCATATGGATAATTGTGTTTGGTTTTGTTGAGCCCTTCAGGGGTGTGGCAAAGGTTTCCCATTAAATGCAAACAGACATGATTGAAAGCCAGTATGGTGTAGTGGTTAGAGTGTTGGGCTAGATCTTAGAAACTTGCGTTCAAATCCCCATATTGCCAGGAAAGTTTGCTGCATGACCCTGAACCAGTCACTTGCTCTCAGGCTAATCTACCTCACAGGTTAGTTGTTATGGGAATAAAAAAGAGGATGGGGAACAGTGTTGTAGGCCACTTTGGCTCCTAATTGGGGAGAAAAGTGGGGCATAGAATATAAATAAATGTCTTGAATTATTCTCTCTAATTGTCTGAATTACCTAGAAATAATTCACTTGTCAGAAATCATACACTCATCAATGGGAATCTCCATCACTATTAAAAATAATCCTTTATTAGCAGAAGATTTTTTTTTTACTACACTCTTTATGAATGGCTGACCTCAGGAAACTGTATTTGCTTCCTGTAGTTCTTCTTCCATTTGAAACAACCAATATGAGACAAAAATGCTGTGCCAAGGATATCTGTTATAAGATGCATCTGTTTTTTTGGCAAACTCCATAGTGTTGGTGGCAGTAGGATTGTTGCTAGGTTGTTTGTCACAGGATTAGACCACAGATGGGTTTTCTGGCTGACACAGTATCTGCTGTGTCTTCTATTTTGTTTACATTGCTTTTTTAAAAGTGTGTGCCCGAACATATGGGGATTAAGTTATATATATGCATGAGTTCTTTACTGATCTACTTGTTACTATCGTTACAGTGGTGAACATGGTACCGCTCATGGTTTCTTGAAGCTCTTTTTAAGACCATGTCGTGATCTATTCTCCATTTCTTGGTTGGTCCTAGTTAACAAGAAGAAAGCTATATTTGTTGAGTTGACTTAGAAGATTTGTGCCTTGGCTTTCTAATAAAATAACACTCAAAAGTACCTAAAATTTGAAGAAATAAAACATAGTACTCATAACTAAAACCTTAAAAATTACTTGGGGATAGATCCTGCAATGAATCTGAAGACGTACATGTACCGAAATTGGGCCACATTCCTCTACTTACTGTGCCCTTGAGTCTTGCTCATGGGGTCATTAGATCCTCAGAAATATGTGGAGGGGGAATAGGTAGAAATCTAGCTTTAAGATCCGTCTTCTCCTAGGTGTGAGATCTGGTGGCTTGACTGTTTTAGAAGTTAGATGACACTGTGGTTTGGATGCAAGCCTTTTAGGCAATTTTGTTCTAGAGGCAGAATTTGTATGTGCTAGTATTGCTGTTTTAATTCCTGTTCTCTTCTTAGGTTGTAGCTGGTTTGTGAGAAGCCAGGTTAATAAATATTTTGAATAAATATTCTGTTGTGTCACTTTACCATATCAGCCAAGTGGAGAAAATCCCCCGATCCTTATGGCACATGAGTGGTCAGGGGATTCAATGTAGTGGTTGCATTTTATGTGTACTTGCCTTCAGATGCCCCCCCCCCCCCCCCCCCCCCCCTACTTATAAAAGTTATTGTCCTGTTTGGTCTTGTTTTATAAATGGAGTAGGCATTCTTTTACAATATGGTTACATATCAGTTGTGTAGATGCTTCCCACTTAATATTAGCTTGTCTTCAGTGTTTATTATTGCATGACATGGCATTTGAATGGCATGTATCATTGTGTTTCAGGTGCCTGTGACTCAGTTTGAATCTACAGAGCTCACTAGTGAAAGGTTAACCATTGAAACCTTTGGGCTTTATAAATCAATTTAATAAATATAGACCTACAAATTGTACCTCTTGCTTGTTTAGCAATTAATCCTTTTTTAACTTGGTATGGAATAGTTGCAAAACAAACATCCATTTGTATAACCTTGCAGATAAGTCTTCCAAAGCCGCCAGTGCAGTTTTTTACGTCTTCTCCCATAACCATTATTAATGACTTGCTGACTTAAAAGAGGTGAGGTAGAGACCAGCTTCCTAAAGATTCTTGACCTGATCATATTGAAGACATACTTACTTGCTATAGGTAACCCAGCAGGTAGCTATTTATAGGCCTACTGTACTGTGCTAGATTTAATTCAAATTAGTGACCAGTGGGTGGTCCATTGGCATTTCTGGTCTGCTATATCTAACCCAGTTCTTCTGGTGATGTGCAGAGAGCCCATCTGTTTGTACAGCCTTCTCAGCAGCTTGTTGTTGAACTTCATTGCCAACAACTGAGGCAGGTTCAAATCTGCCACTGAAATATTTTGCTGGTTAAATATATTGATTTTTTTTTAGTATCTACTAACAGACAGTGCCCTAGAAGGAGAAGCCAATTGTAATAGCAGTAGATTATTTCTTTTTACAAATATGGATAAGGCTTTTTTAAACCAGATTTATATTTCAACCCATCACTGACTACTTATTAAATGTTTCCGTTGCCTTTGAGTACTTGTAAATGCTTTCTAGCAAGTAGTAGAAATTATGAAGGTGCATTAGTATTCCAGGTGTTCTCAAAGTATGTGTGATTTTTACCTGTATTTAATGTGTTTGTACCTCTATTGGATGCATGTTCTAAATGAGCCCATCGAACCCCTTTCAAGCTTTTACTCTGCTACCAATTCTGATGAAGTGGCCTAGGGAGTTCTTCAGGGAGTTAAGGCGAGAGTGCACGGTTCTCTTATTCTCAGAGGAATCCTGAGTTTGGTCTGAAAGAGAGGCAGTGGGCCAAGGTCACCCAGTTTGATGCCATGTGTCCTCAACTTTAGTTAGATATTATACCGCACTGATTAGCAAACGTTCCTGGAGCATTAAGTGAAGGGCCCTCAAATTCAAGACTATTTTATGTAATTTATCATTGAGAAAGTCTTTGGTACTAAATCAACAAACTAGTCTTTAGTAAGTCAAAATACTGGGCTAATGAAAGTCATGGGAGTTAAGTGGATTAAATTAGGCGCTTCACAATTAATTCTTTGCCGTAAGCTGAATGCCAGTGGCAAGATTTTTCAAATCCTCCTACTGTCAACTAATGCTTCAGTATTAGGCAGTTCTTGCATTAGTATAAGTAGCATGTAGTCTCTGCAAGCAAATAAAATCCCCAGAAAATAAAATTAGACTTGATATTTGGCTGCCTGAAATGTAATCTGGGAAGATTTACTTTCATAGCACAGTTGCTTGCTATCAGTATTTCTGTACTAGTATGCAACATTTTAGACTTAATTCCCTAACAAGACTCTGGAGTCATAAATCAGTAGATAGTTCAGCACAGTAGACCAAACGAATTTCTTGAAATAATAAATCTGTGCCATCTATCTGCTATCCACTTTGATTAGAGAAAGAAAGCCTTGAAATAAGGCCTCCGGTATAAAGTTAATTTAGAAATTTCTGGTACATTCAGAGTATAGAAAGTAGTGCACAAGACAGGATAATTACTAAAGACACACCTACACTATAAACTTATTGGTTTCACACCAGTATAGAAACGTCATAGCTTTAAAACCCTGTAAATTGTAACCTGCTTAGTATTCTGAACATTCTGTTAGATCTCTAAACCCAGTAACAGAAGTGCACTTTCCAGAGAGACAGGGAAAGTCTGAATGACAAACAGATTTACATTTGGGGTATGGATGGGCCCTATCATTTGCGTGTTGGCCAGCAATTCTATCCTAGGTCCACACTAGACACAATAATGGCTGTTGCATGTCCTTAAACATAATGCTGTCCCAATTATTTAGAAAGATCGGGATAGTACAGCTTTAAAAGCTAAAGGACCTTCATACATATTCCAATTCCTGTGACCTTCTTGGACTCCCTCTTCCCAAGTGCTTTTTGGTCAGCCCAAGTTACTCCTGTTATCTGAGTTCATCTGGAGGGATAATAAAGGGAGGCAAGTAAGAGATAAGGAAGAGTATGATACACTTCCCCTCCCCAGCCCTTTTTTCTTATAAATTTGGGCGCCAGATGGTTGGGCCAGTTCCATGTTTATTCCAAACTTCTGCCATCGCTTCATTCCTATACATGAAAGGGAAAGTGGTTTTCTTTATCTTCAGGTGGGGTGGGGAGAACTCTAAGCTTTTGTAAATGATTACCTGTTGAGAACATCAGTCAGCTATGGATGTTGCACTACGCTATTATGTAGGATTTCTAGGTTTTTGAGCTGTGACACAGGAGTAAGTACTACTGTATAGTTTTGGAAGTCATGGTTATAAATGTTCTAAGGATAATCAAAGAACTTAAAATGATTTTAACTGCCTCCAGAATGAACAACAGAGCTTTACAGAAGGGGTATAAGGTTGGGGTGAAGACACATGTTGCATTTCTGAACTAAACAGGACTTGACTTGTATGTCTGGGTCAGCCCTGGAAGCCTGGAAATCATATGTAGGCATCTCTGATCTTCCTGGAGAAGAATGGGGTCTGAGAAACAAATCATGTTCTAATAACCTAGGGCTATTAGATCCATAAAAGTTGTGATCTCTTATCAGTGGTTAAGAGACTGGATATAGGCCTTGGGATTGTACACTTCCAGAATGAATTCTCACTGCCATCCTGAAGCATTATGTCAGCACCAATGTTCATCATTGTTGATCCTAGCCAGACCTTCATAAGCAATGGCCCCAGGCTTACCTGGGGCCACATATGTGGCTGCGGGGCTGGGAGCAAGCCAAAGGGGGGGTACATCCTCAGCTCCCAGGCTGCTTCAGGAGCCCAGAAGGGGTGAGGACTTTGTGTCAAGCCCTAGCCAGCCAATGAGCCTCTCCTGTAGCCAGCTGGAAGGGAGGAACTCTGGGGGCGATCCCAGAACTGGGGCTTCTGTTCCAGCCCACTTCCTCCCTATTTGGCTATCTGCTGTGGAGCATTTCCCCTTGCCTCCTTTCAGGCTCTTCCTCCCACACTCCCTGGGTTTGAGTGTTATGGGTTTGTGTTTGGTTTACTCAGTTGTTGGTTTTCACTGTGTTTTGTCACAGCTTTGGTGGGTGGTTTGGGCACTGAGATGGATCAAATTGGGGGGGAGGCTGTGCCTGCATGCATGTCTCTCCCATTTGGGGACTCTCATAAGGGGTCTTGGGGTTGGAGTCACTCAGCTACATGCCCAGGCAGGGGCTGTCAGCTGGCTCTCACCAACAGGTGGCAAGAGGAACCACACAGCCACCCATGTGGCATCCCGTGGCTTGCCACTCCTTGGTTTTACCCCCCTCCAGCAGGCAGGATGGGGTTATACTGGGCAGCAGGTGGGTCAGCTGATGCTGGATCCATCCCCATGCTGTGCCAATGCTCCTTCTGTAGTATTCAAATAAAAGCTGTGGCCTGTTTCCCCCCAGTCCTGTCTGTATGGCATTTTTGCCTCCCTGCCCTTGCTCCCACCCTAGCCCCCTTGGACCCCAAACAATTTCAAACTCTGGTTTCAAATCTTGGTGTGGTGGGTATCAACGTTAGTGCCTGTGCCACTACAAAATTTATCATGGCTAAAGGCCATGGTAGTGTGGCTGGAAACTAACATGATAGATGTTCCTCTGATTTCCTAGCCAGAGATCACCTTCTTAACCTGGGGGCTGTCAGCATTGGAGGACTGGAATGATGCAAGTATTGTTGGTAGGCCTTTCTGTTCTGTTACACATCATGATATTCCAGCACATGATATTTCTGTTGGAGCTTTCTATTGAGGGGGGGGGGGTCTGAAAATGGTTTACTTCTCACTGTTGAATCAAATTTATGTTGTAATCATTGACAGGAAAGATTTTCTGCTTCATGCTTGCCGAGTGGTTTTGAAACAAAACATATTAAGTGGATAATCTTAATGAAGCCATAATATGGTACTTCCTTCTCTTCTTCTACTTTCATCAGATAATCTATTAAGTAATTACCCTGAAGGTCTAATTTGCTTTGGTCTATTCCATAAAAAGCCTCCAATAGGGTAGAGCTCTATGGGTTGTACTGACAGAGGCTGGTGGACTGATTGATCTCATCAGTGTAAATTCTGCTGTACAGTAACATAAGCAAAATTGGTGTTACTTGCACTAGAGCACTTACTTTTGAGGTCTTGGTGGAGGAAGGGCGACAGCGCTAGGGAAATTTGAGGGAGAGACCAAATAACGAAAAGAATGTGAGTAAATGCAATTTATAGGTGCATACTTCCAGTGTGGGCCAAGCCATTCAGCACGTTAGACTGGTTTCTCAGTGTGGCATAGAAAGAGGCTCAGAAATCTAAATAGGTCATCAAGCAGGTATGTTGCCTTGTCTGCAAGTGTTCCTTACATCCCTCACCCCTCAATAGCAGAGCACAAAGGAATGGTATCTTTCCATAACACTACAAACAAACCTGTCCCTCTAGTTTCTTTCCATGGGTTCACAAAGCTAGATCTATCTGTAGTTTGTGATGGTTTTGGTGACCATCTTCTCTTAAAATGAAGATTACACAGATTATGGCCCAAGAGACTAATCACAACAGGTTCATGTTCTTTGTGTTTCTTTAGTTTCTCTTTCTGTTTATAATCCAGAAAGAGTAGTATTTAATTTAATTTGACTTCATGATTTCTCAAGTAAACTGAAAGGTGTGTTTGAAGTCCTCACATGGTACCATAAGGGAATAATACTCTGTGTCATCCGTACTGTTTCAAATGACTTGTTCTGTAGGTGTCTAAGACATACCTGAGAGCACTGTGATGAAAGGATATTTGGAACTGTATAGTAATAACCAGGGCTATTTTTGGGCAGGAACGCACAGGAACGGAGTTCCGGCTGGCTCCCAAGTTGGCCACGCCCAGCAGGAACTCATTAACATAATAGGCCACACCCAACAGCAGAAACTCATTAGGATTGGCTACATTAGGGGTGTGTGGCCTAACATGCAAAGGAGCTCCTGCTACAAAAAAGCCCTGTGTTTTGACAACAAACAAGGTAAACAGAATAACAAGCAAAAGGTGGGTGTGGCTGGATAACCACACTTCTGGTAACATGGGGGTGCAGCCTAATGTGCTAATGAGCTGTGCTGTCAGGGGCATGGCCTAATATGCTAATGAGTTTCTGCTGTTGGGTGTGGCTTATTATGCTAATGAGTTCCTGCTGGGCTTTTTCTACAAAAAGAGCCCTGGTAATAACGCATACTCTGACCTGGATGAGCCAGGCTAGGTCAGTCTCATCAAATCTTGGAAGTTAAGTAAGTTTGGCCTCGGTTAGTACTTGGATGGGAGATCACCAAGAAGTTCAGGATTGCTACACAGAGGCAGGCAATGGCAAACCACCTCTGTTCATCTCTTACTTAAAAAAAAACCCTGTGGGGTTGCCATAAGCCAGCCACTACTTGACGTAACTGTATCACAAATACAGTAGTGGTGCATAAGCTTTCAGAGTGATTAAGTGTTCTCACGGCACTGTGATGCTTGTATTGTAGGTGCTGAAGGTGCTTCCGTATTTTGCGTTCTGATCCTCTCTTTTCTTTCGTTGCAGCAGCCCATTGTGCCTGCTCACCCGATGGCTCCTCCCAGCCCGAGCATCACCAGCAGCAATAATAACAGCAGCAGTAGCAGCAACTCAGGATGGGATCAGCTAAGTAAAACAAACCTTTACATCAGAGGGCTGCCTCCAAACACCACTGACCAGGACTTGGTAAAGCTATGCCAACCGTAAGTATACGGCTTGAAATTGCGAAAAATTGTTTGTTTGCTTTTTAAGTTGCTATACATAAACATTTTGACCAGAACATGCAGACAGAAGACGGGCAGAACAATGTCTGTTAGGCTGATTTTTAAAAACAACCTTGAATGAGTGAGTTTACTATAGGTCAGTAGCAGGTCAAAACATGGAAGCTATCCTTGAAAATCTGTATGTTGCAGATCATCTTGAAGAACAGGTTAAGTACATGCAAGGCTATCGTTGGGATATTTTGTTTAAAGGGGGTGCTTTTAATGTTAAAGGAAGTAATTGTACTGCTCAGTTGTTGTTTTAAAAAAGCAGTTTTTCAGGTATTGGCTTTAAAACTTATTTGTACAGGCCTCTAGATAATTGCTTAGATCATCTTAGGCAAAATGTGGGTGTCAGTTAACTTCTTTCATCATAGTCCTTACAAACCAAAGCCAGGAAGATAAAACTTGGGCAGTCTTTGTCAAGTTTTTAAAAATGTTAATATATCATTTTATTGATCATGGAAAGTTAAACTTTTTGCCTTTTAGATTTTTTAAAGAGATCCTTAGCCTCTTAATGTGCTTTTAGCTGCCATTGGCACACTGAGTGGTTTGTACCACAACAGCAACTATCACATCCTGTACTTGAGAAAGGGGTGATATGATACAGCCTTTTCTGGTTAGATTTTAAAAGTACAGCTACATTAACTGAAGGTTGCAGTTTTGTTCGGGCTTTGTGGACCCAGCATGCTGGAGGATTGTTCTTGTGGCATTAGTGGGGCGGGGTTTGCAGAGGCTGTGGAAGGGATTCCACTACAGCAGGTGTCTTTCTACCAGTATTACACAGGCCACATGGCCACTTTTATGACCTGCTTTCTCAGCATGGCAGCTTGGAGGGCTAAGCAAGGTGTATATCTGACTCCTACCTCTTATTTCTTCTTGCTCATAGCTCTTGTATTATTTATAGCTACAACCAGTGACTTGGATTCAGTGGCAGTCCACACAGCAGGACTTCCCTCCCTGCTCCTGTGAGAAAGGGGATCCCCAGGAACAGTGCGGGAGGGGGTTGGAGGTCTGGATGGCCAACACCCATCTTGTTCCCACAATCTGATTCAGAAATATCAGAATTGACGTCTTTTAAGCATATCTCATAATTTGCTCTACTTTTTTGTTTGTTTGTTTCATTTGGGTAAAACTTTTGAGAACTGTGAACAATTTCCCATACTTGTAAATACATATTTGTTTGATTATATTGAATACTGAGCTCTGTGGACTCTTGCTTCACCCCCCTCCCCTTCCAGTTTAGTTATAAGTAGACAGAAGCCTTTTTGTGTTCTTTAATTATTGTCTGAAAGTGACTCATTTGATTTTATCTGGAACACAAAGAGTGCGGTGGCACAGTGCAGACTAACTAGCGTATTATGGCTTAATGGTTACCTATGAAAGCTCATGTCACACTAAACCATGCCTTCTCTAAGGTGCTGCCAGCAGGTTTGTCATCCTGCTGCAACAAAACTAGTTTCAAAAGCAAATGTTTTGCATTGTTCAGAGCATCTGGTAAGTGCCCAGTTTGACAGGTAGACAGGAATAAGAGTTGTAAGAGCTTTCAAATCAAAAGTTCCAGCAATTATTTTCAGCTGCTGGTAGTTCACCTGCAGAGTTGCTTTATAGAGGCTACATTCAGATATCTCAGTACCACTGTGATCCTGGTTACTTATTCTAAGAGCAAATGACCCAACAAGCCTTGGGACACCAAACTGGAATTTGGAAAACTTGTAGCTGGTTTATTAAACTACAGTCTGTAATAATCATGGTTTGTTGTAACATCTGAACTTACAAAACAGTGTGATAAGTAGTTTTGTCCTTTCTTGACTGCTTATTATGGACTGTAAGTAGTTTTATCCTTTTTTGACTGCTTATTATGGACTGTAATAAAGATGATGGGCTTTCTGTTGGGAGGTAGAAAATAAGCAAGAAGCAGACAAACCAGAGTTTATGCACAAACTTGGACTTGTTACTAATACCTGGTTGACTGACCACAGTTAGCTGCACAAACCACAGTTTAAACAAACCATTTTTGAGTGCAGCTGCAGAGTACGCACCTCCCTGCATGAAATTTTCTTACGGCATGCTATTCTAAATGAAAGTGGGTTAGAAGGAATAAACTTTCCTTTCCTTTTTCTGAAACGTCTATAGTGTGTAGCATTAGAGAAACGACTTTGTAACTACCTTCATTAACTAATCATTAAATGCAATTTAACTGATTCTAGTTTCAGAAGCTAAATTGCTACATTTGTGTAGATCTTAGTCTTCAGAATTCATTTGTTTCATCCGCTCATTGTTTCATTCTCTGCATTCAGTCAGCTTAGTTTTTGGCACTGAGTTCCTGGCAATGATAAACCTAAACATGTTTCCATTTTGATAAAAAAATTTAACTTCTGGGGAGTTCCTTGAGAGCATTCTTATCTGCTTGCAGAAATGTTACATTTGTATTTTCTGACTTGCAACAGGACAGTTAATTTTTTCCATTATTTTTTGTGCTGCGATTAATGTAGGGAAGAAACACATTTACAAGAGCAGAACATTTCTTTTTGCCAGTACGTTTCCTCTTTGGACTTTTTCCATGCTCTGGCTCTATTCATCTAGACTTCCTAGGCAATGTACCATTTGGCTTTCCCCTGCCAGGTTGGAACAGTCTTCAGTACAGTATATGTCAAAGACTCACCTGGGAAAGCAGATGTTTTCAGATGGCATTAGTGGAATTCTCACTGAAAATTGGGGAAATCTCCATTTTCAATAGATTGCCCTATTCTGAACTGCAGGTGTAGCAATCTGGTCCTAATTACAAAAACTAGCTCTTCTCTTCTTTCAGAGACAGATGCTTAGATGCCTGAAAGTTATTTTGTCAAGAAGGATGGTTTAAAATGCAGGATGATAGGAGACAACATCCTATTTGTGATCTTATTGAAACAAAAGGTGATTGAGGTGGAATACTGTTAGATGATTGACAGCTGCTTATTTGACATTTAGCCGTTGGCAGGTCTGACAGAAACAATGGCCGCTTTAGGATCTGGAATAAAACGGAGGCCAAAAAAAAGAAGAAGAAGAATCACATCCACTGAGTTGGATTCTGTGATTCTCTTCCATACCTTTCCATGAAGTTTTCTTTAAACAAAGACAGACCATTTCTCCATTAGAGAAAACCATTGTGGCATTAGAAGAAGTCTTTCTCTCTTGAAGGAGGACTTAACAAGAAAGACTCATAGGATCTAGCTTAGTGAAATAGAATAATAGAATTCAGTCCACTTTTTTCCTTGAGTTATGTCACTCCCCCCCCCCATTCCTTTACATACATCACTGTGGGTATGGGGAAACATTAAGAGGGGCAGCATTGCCAAGCATGTTGACCCTGCCTGAGAAAGATGGTGGCCCCTTCTTGGCACAGTGCCCTCTATTTATTCAGACTGTGTGTGTGTGGATTCCAACCCTGTGATCAGGAACATTTGAGAGACAGCCTTCTTAATCACCGGGACAAGGCCTGTGCGCAGTCTGCACACACAGGCACTGTACACCCAGAAGCAAATCTGTCTCCGTTCACTTGCTGTGCTCGAGTGCCTCTCCCTTTCCCCCACACATGTTGGCACTTTATACATGAATGTCATGCTTCCGACCTCATTCATAACCCCTTGCTTTCTGTGGTAAGAAACATAAAGAAGAGCAACTAGATTCGAGTTCAGTAGCACCTTAGAAACCAACAAGATTTGGGGGGTATAAGCTTTTGAGAGTCAAAGCTCCCTTTGTATCTGAAAATGTTGTTGGTCTGTAAGGTGCTGCTGGACTCGAGTCTAGCTGTTCTACTACAGACCAACATGGCTACCCTCCGACAGAAGAGCAGTTTCTGATACCTATATTTCCTATAATCCACTGTTGTACTGCTCCTTTATTAGTATTGTTTTGTTTAAATTTCACCTATTTGTTGCATCTGTTGCACCTGTTTCTTAAATCATCCCCTTGTTTCCTCTCTCCTGAACAGAAAATCATAATTAAGATAAAATAAAATAAAATACAGTGCTTGAAAAGAGGAAAACTTGTAGCTGGTTTATTAAACTACAGTCTGTAATAATCATGGTTTGTTGTAACATCTGAACTTACAAAACAGTGTGATAAGTAGTTTTGTCCTTTCTTGACTGCTTATTATGGACTGTAAGTAGTTTTATCCTTTTTTGACTGCTTATTGGAAAACTTGTAGCTGGTTTATTAAACTACAGTCTGTAATAATCATGGTTTGTTGTAACATCTGAACTTACAAAACAGTGTGATAAGTAGTTTTGTCCTTTCTTGACTGCTTATTATGGACTGTAAGTAGTTTTATCCTTTTTTGACTGCTTATTATGGACTGTAATAAGGATGATGGGCTTTCTGTCGGGAGGTAGAAAATAAGCAAGAAGCAGACAAACCAGAGTTTATGCACAAACTTGGACTTGTTACTAATACCTGGTTGACTGACCACAGTTAGCTGCACAAACCACAGTTTAAACAAACCATTTTTGAGTGCAGCTGCAGAGTACGCACCTCCCTGCATGAAATTTTCTTACGGCATGCTATTCTAAATGAAAGTGGGTTAGAAGGAATAAACTTTCCTTTCCTTTTTCTGAAACGTCTATAGTGTGTAGCATTAGAGAAACGACTTTGTAACTACCTTCATTAACTAATCATTAAATGCAATTTAACTGATTCTAGTTTCAGAAGCTAAATTGCTACATTTGTGTAGATCTTAGTCTTCAGAATTCATTTGTTTCATCCGCTCATTGTTTCATTCTCTGCATTCAGTCAGCTTAGTTTTTGGCACTGAGTTCCTGGCAATGATAAACCTAAACATGTTTCCATTTTGATAAAAAAATTTAACTTCTGGGGAGTTCCTTGAGAGCATTCTTATCTGCTTGCAGAAATGTTACATTTGTATTTTCTGACTTGCAACAGGACAGTTAATTTTTTCCATTATTTTTTGTGCTGCGATTAATGTAGGGAAGAAACACATTTACAAGAGCAGAACATTTCTTTTTGCCAGTACGTTTCCTCTTTGGACTTTTTCCATGCTCTGGCTCTATTCATCTAGACTTCCTAGGCAATGTACCATTTGGCTTTCCCCTGCCAGGTTGGAACAGTCTTCAGTACAGTATATGTCAAAGACTCACCTGGGAAAGCAGATGTTTTCAGATGGCATTAGTGGAATTCTCACTGAAAATTGGGGAAATCTCCATTTTCAATAGATTGCCCTATTCTGAACTGCAGGTGTAGCAATCTGGTCCTAATTACACTTATTCTAACTGGCAGGTGAAGAATCCTGTCCTAATTACAAAAACTAGCTCTTCTCTTCTTTCAGAGACAGATGCTTAGATGCCTGAAAGTTATTTTGTCAAGAAGGATGGTTTAAAATGCAGGATGATAGGAGACAACATCCTATTTGTGATCTTATTGAAACAAAAGGTGATTGAGGTGGAATACTGTTAGATGATTGACAGCTGCTTATTTGACATTTAGCCGTTGGCAGGTCTGACAGAAACAATGGCCGCTTTAGGATCTGGAATAAAACGGAGGCCAAAAAAAAGAAGAAGAAGAATCACATCCACTGAGTTGGATTCTGTGATTCTCTTCCATACCTTTCCATGAAGTTTTCTTTAAACAAAGACAGACCATTTCTCCATTAGAGAAAACCATTGTGGCATTAGAAGAAGTCTTTCTCTCTTGAAGGAGGACTTAACAAGAAAGACTCATAGGATCTAGCTTAGTGAAATAGAATAATAGAATTCAGTCCACTTTTTTCCTTGAGTTATGTCACACACACACCATTCCTTTACATACACATCACTGTGGGTATGGGGAAACATTAATAGAGGGGCAGCATTGCCAAGCATGTTGACCCTGCCTGAGAAAGATGGTGGCCCCTTCTTGGCACAGTGCCCTCTATTTATTCAGACTGTGTGTGTGTGGATTCCAACCCTGTGATCAGGAACATTTGAGAGACAGCCTTCTTAATCACCGGGACAAGGCCTGTGCGCAGTCTGCACACACAGGCACTGTACACCCAGAAGCAAATCTGTCTCCGTTCACTTGCTGTGCTCGAGTGCCTCTCCCTTTCCCCCACACATGCTGGCACTTTATACATGAATGTCATGCTTCCGACCTCATTCATAACCCCTTGCTTTCTGTGGTAAGAAACATAAAGAAGAGCAACTAGATTCGAGTTCAGTAGCACCTTAGAAACCAACAAGATTTGGGGGGTATAAGCTTTTGAGAGTCAAAGCTCCCTTTGTATCTGAAAATGTTGTTGGTCTGTAAGGTGCTGCTGGACTCGAGTCTAGCTGTTCTACTACAGACCAACATGGCTACCCTCCGACAGAAGAGCAGTTTCTGATATGTCTCTGTAATCATCAAAACACTCTGCTAGTATGAATTCCATTAGGATCAGAATCCAAGGCTATTTAAAGTTCTATTTAAGGCTAAGAAGTCTTACACAACAAATTTCTTCGTGGCACTGTTTTTTGCCTGGATACTGTTGGGTTAGAAATGAACATTTTAATATGGTGATATCCCCCCCCAATAAATCTTCATAGAGTTGCCCCTCCTCCTTTGTAAGGCAGATTATCCCATGCCTTCAGAACCTCACTTTGGATATTTCCATATTCCCATCTGCATTGGCCAGTGATATGAGACTGGAAGTGGAGGTAATATGCAGTGTAATGGCATTGTGGCACTGTGCAGTCATATGTTGCAGTGGAGTAAGTGAACATGTTGGAATGTTTCTATGGCCAGAAGGTTTTCCACATGTCGAGCATGGCCTTTTCATCTCCCCCCTCCCAGGATAGTGTTTCAGGGGGTATATTGAACTGCATTAGAAGACAAGAAAGTTACACTTCGCAGTCCAAAATCTTTCTGGCCACAGAAACATTCTGATGGATACAAGCTGTTGCTCATATTTAGGTGGAAGACAGGCCAGTGTATTTATGTGTTTTACTATGGCTGGAATAATTCTTTTGTGTATTAGAATGTAATGAAAGCAGGGCATTTGTGCTTTTAGGATAACTAGAGTTTAGTTTTGGGTGAGTAGCTGTTTTAGGGGCGAATGAATGAGAAATACTGTTGGCAAAGTGAACTTCCCAAACAGAGCCAGTTTGGTGTAGTGGTTAAGTGTGCGGACTCTAATCTGGGAGAACCGGGTTTGATTCCCCACTCCTCCACTTGCACCTGGCTGGATGACCTTGGGCAAGCCATAACTCTGGCACAGCTGTCCTTGAAAAAGAGCAGTTTCTGTCAAGAGTTCTCTTAGCCCCACCTACCTCACAGGGTGTCTGTTGTGGGGAGGGGAAGGGAAAGGAGTTTGTAAGCCGCTCTGAGACTCCAAGTGAAGGGCGGGGTATAAATCCAATCTCCTCCTCCTCCTCCTGCAAACTAGTTTCCAGTGTGGCCTGATCCTGTATCGAGATCTTGTGTAAGTTGTTGAAAAATGCATTATTTACATGCTCAATTTAACATACACAATAGAAAACTGTGCTAGCATTTCCAAATATAAAATACATTACCAAGCAGAAGGTTTGATCTGGAGTGTGGATTGGATTAAAAACCCAAGACAAAGAATAATAAAACTTGAATCAGCAGACTTAGACAAATTAGAATTAGCAGACTTGATTATGAATCAAGAAATCATCTATAAAAGTAGTCATATAATCAGAGATGGACTTTTGAGAATATGGTTTGCACACCAGAATTTATTGAGCCCCCCAAACTCTCCACTCATGTCCCCAGTAGAAGCCTACCACAATAAAAATACGAGAAATAAATGATTTTTTAAAACATATAATAATATGGTAAACACTATGGGGAAACTTAAACCTTGGCGAGATATCAGAGATGAAGGAATTAAAATTCAATGCTTAACCATATTACCAATCAGCTTCAAGACTAAAGAAGATTATCAACATGGAAGGTGGAACTTTAAGAGAGATGACAAATTTGAACAATTGATTACAAACAAAAAGAATTTATTACAGTGAATATATAAGTTATCACTTCAGTTTGAAGCAGAAGAAGCACAAGTAAAAAAATGCATGATTAAATTATTACAGAACTTTAGAGAGCAAATACCTATGCAACAATGGGAATAACTATGGGTTAAAGGAATTAAGTTCACAGGCAGTCAGGCATTAGGAGAAAATTGGTATAAAATGTTTTTTAGATGGCGTATTACACCGAAGGATGTTGAAAAAGTAGACAGAATCTACAAAGGAAAATGTTGGAAATGTCAAGACATAGATGGAACTTTTTCCCATATTTAGTAGACTTGTGAAAAGGCAAAAAGATATTAGAAGGAAATACATGGGAAAATGTAGAATATATTTAAAATTCCCAGTGGAAGCGAAGAACATGCTATTAGGAATACTACCTAACAAATTACCAAGATTTTTGGAAGGGATATTTGAATATATGGTGACAGTGGCTAGAATCATTTATGCAGCAAAATGGAAACCAGAGGTTTGTCCACGCTTAGAAGAATGGGAAAATAAACTTGCTGACTAGGTAGGAGTGGTAAAATTAGCAGCTTATCTGAGAAACAGATCAATTTCAGAATTTGAGGAGAGAGTGTGTTTATTATGCTTGTTATGTAACAGCGTTGGTGTTTAGTCATGCCGGCCACATGACCACGGAAATGTCTTCGGACAGCGCTGGCTCTTCGGCTTTGAAACTGAGATGAGCACCGCAACCCTAGAGTCGGATTCGGCTGGCTTTCGAGCAAGGGAACCTTACCTTACCTATGTACACAGGAGATAAATTTAAAATGAGAAACAGTTAAAAATTAGAATGAAGAACAGTTTAAAAATTGTATATAAATATATTGCAAAGCAGATGAAGGTACTATAAGATAAAGCTGAATGAGAACTAGTTCTAATTATAAATGTTCAAGGAGTAAGGCCCGTTGTGGGAAGCAATACAACAAGCTCTAGAAGGAAGCAGAGGGAAAGGGAAAATAGAGGGAGGCAAGCCATGTTTATTTCCTTCTGCTTAGCTATAAGGCAGAGCTGTCTCAAGTCATTTTGCTACCCCAAGTGGGTAGTATGGGAGGACAGCCTCATGGTAACAGGTATGGTTCCCTCCACCCCTGATTTATGTTGATTTGGAGCTATGCAGTGGCAGCTAAAGTAGAAAAGCACCTCCTCCTATGCCATGTCTTCTGGGTTCCCAGAGTCTGGAAAACCATTCCATAGCCACAGTGTTGCCAACTCTGGGTTGGGAAATACCTGTAGGTTTGAGGGGTAGACCCTGGGGAGGGGAGGGTTTGGGGTGGGGAGGGACCTCAGCAGGATATAATGCCATAGAGTGCACTTCCCAAAGCAGCCATTGTCATCTGGACATCAGTTACAATAGCTGGAGATCTCCAGGTGCTGCCTGGAGGTTGGCTTATGTTACATTGCAGCTATGCAGTGGCAGCTAAGGTAGAAAAGCACTTCCTCCTATGCCATGTTTTCTGGGTTCCAAGGGTCTGGAAAGTGGTTCCATAGCCAATTACACGGTTGCCAACTTTGGGTTGGGAAATACCTGGAGATTTGAGGGGTAGAGCCTGGGGAGGGCAGGGTTTGAGGTGGGGAGGGACTTCAGCAGGGTATAATGCCATAGAGTCCACTGCCCAAAGCAGCCATTGTCTGTTGGAATTTTCAGTTGCATAACATGCCTCATAGGGGAGAGGAGAATGGGTAACAATGGTTACCACTCTCCAGGTGAGGGCTACAGATAACTCAAACATACAAATGCTCTTCAGGTAGCACAGATCAGTCCCTCTGGAGAAAACAGTGGACTCTGTCATTAAACCCTGCTGAGGTCGCCACAGGAAACTGACACTGTTTGCCCAAAGCCAGAGCACTCTCCCAGAGCCTCTTTCTAGATCCCGTTGTATTTATTTCCGCAACGGGCATTATTTCTAGTTATATATAAGGAGAGATAAGGAAACAAAATATTCTTTTTAGATATATAATGGAATTTTCCTTAATAATAAAAGTTATTATAGATAGTAAATAGAATGATGAAATATGCAATATAGAACATGCAGTTATGATGAAATTAACAATATAGTTGTAAAATAGATCAATAATAAAATTTGAAATTTAAAAGCTTTGAAGTAAGGATTATTGTACTTTATAGATAATGTTCCAAAAGTTGAGGAGAAACCATTTTTATTTTTTGATATATTTTGCAACGTGCAATAATTTTAGAGATACCTGATTTGTTATATAATCCCTTTCTTGCCATTTAGAACCTTATTATAATACTGCTGTCGTGAGTGTCATGTAAACGTTTAACTGAATTACAGTGAGAAAAGCAGCTGGTTTTAAAGTAATAACATTAGTGTTATAATTACTGTTGCAGATCATTCTGCTCTTCTAGGATAGATGAAATAATGGACTATGGTCTGGTAATAGCTGGCTTTATATTGCATTCACTGAAGAAACTGTAAATATGTTGGGATGTGGCACATCTTCCCTGACATGGATAGCCCATGCTAGTCCGATCTTGTCAGATCTTGGAAGCTAAGCATGGTCAGGCCTCGCTAGTATTGGATGGGAGACCTCCAAAGAATACCAGGGTCATGATGCAGAAGCAAGCAAACCACCCTGAACACCTTTTTCCGTCAAAACCCTACAAGGTTGCAATAAGTCAGCTGTGACTTGATGGCACTTCCCACCACCACATGGCGCATATCTAGCTTTAGAAAATTAATTGTTAAGTCCTTCAATGGACTTAGAAAGGTGTAATTCTGCTTAGGATGGTACCATAAAGGTTGTAAAACTACAGGAAGTTAAAACTTCTTCGTAAGTAAGTATTTGAAGCAAATACTCACTCGGGGAGGGCGGAGTAAAAATGTCAAAAATAAATAAATAAACAATTACAGCAAATAGCAGTGTTTTCAAATCATTCAGCAGTCCAGTAAAGATTTTCTATTTCTGTATATTGAAATAGTGCCACAGAAGTTCAATATTTTCTCAGTTATTATGTGCCGAGGTACATTATATGTAGGATTGATCAGTCAAAAAATTTGGTCAGTTGGGCATTTGCTTTATTAGAACAACAGAGATAAGTTGTTTGATAGCTTTTTTTGTGTTTAACATTACTATCTTGTTGGGAAATAACTTTTAAAAAAATGTTTAAAATCATGTTAGGTAAAGTATCTGTAATAGTGAATGAAAGATTAAACAGTTATTTCTGGGTTTTTAAATGCTGGAACGTAAAGGCCCTGTTCCTGTTTTAAAATCAGAGCACCTACATACCCCAAAGCACCTTGGTGAAACTAATAAAACAGCAGCAGTACTTAGCCACAGCGATATTTTTAACATATGCCTGTCTGATTCTAACATCACAAAATATAAACTTTACCAAAGTATCTTGCCTATCATTGCAAGCAAAAAGATACAACAGATGGAAGCTGGAAGTCACGTGAACAGCAAGGAAACTTGCTCAATAAAGGCAATATATATTTAGCTGTTATAGACAGGGCTCTTTTTGTAGAAAAAGCCCAGCAGGAACTCATTAGCATAATAGGCCACACCCAACAGCAGGAACTCATTAGCATATTGGGCCACACCCCTGACAGCACAGCTCATTAGCACATTAGGCCGCACCCCCATGTTACCAGAAGTGTGGTTATCCAGCCACACCCACCTTTTGCTTCTTATTCTGTTTACCTTGTTTGTTGTCAAAACCCAGGGCTTTTTTGTAGCAGGAACTCCTTTGCATGTTAGGCCACACACCCCTAATGTAGCCAATCCTAATGAGTTTCTGCTGTTGGGTGTGGCCTATTATGCTAATGAGTTCCTGCTGGGCGTGGCCAACTTGGGAGCCAGCCGGAACTCCGTTCCTGTGCGTTCCTCCCCGGAACTCTGTTCCTGTGCGTTCCTGCCCAAAAATAGCCCTGGTTATAGATGAATACAAGTTACAACTAAGTACAAAGTGAGGTAAAGTTTCAATTACAGCACTACTACAAGGGCAGTGTCTCTGGGGACAGCTAATACGGACCTGGCAATTTGCATTTACTCTAACGAAGAAAAAGAGTTGATGAAAATTGGGACTGTTAGAAAAGTAAAATAACTTGGCAAAACAGGAAAAGGTCCAACTCCAGAGTTTTAAAGTTTTGTTTAAAGATAATTGCAAAAAAGAAAAAGTAATAATTAAACACACAATTGAGCTTCAAAAGTAGCTGCAGTGTGAAAGAATACAGTTACTGAAAACATTTCTGTATAGGTAGTACTGCTCGTAACATCTGCAGGACTGGGAGGAAAACAGATCTTATTCCTGCCTTCAAAAAAGAAAGGTTTCCAAAAAGGAAAGCTACTTCCTGCATAGAGACATTCTTATCCCAGAAGATTACTTGACTATAGTCAATATGATGCTGTTTGTCCAATGTATTAACCATAGTTGCTCTTGTTATCATTTTCTGCATAAGCCTAAGATCTTGTAATGATTGTTACTGTGAACTAGTGCATGTGTGTTGGGGGACACTTCTAGACATGGAAATATTGCAGGGAAAAGGAAAGGGGGAAGGTTTTAATCCTCTTTTCATTACTGTATAATTTTGAAAAGTTAGAGCATGCTGCCACTTTGAAAAACTTGGGAATAATCCATGGGGGATCTGATCACATGGTTTCCAGTGGTCTCGTCCTTTGCTATCACAGGGTGCTTCCATTGTTCCAGTCATTTAAGATGATCACAAACTGGCGTGTGTTTCTGCATGACTCACACGTTTGGGTGTGCCTCCTGATGGAATCACTTCTACAGCAGTGAGTCATGGAAATGAAGTGAGCAGCCCTCTCTGGATGTGAGTAATTCTGTATCTTCCCTCTGAATCAGGAGTAATTGAATGACCCAGTCACTCCCAGTTCAGTGTTGCCTTCCCCCAGCTGAAGTTAGCAAGGATAGGGCACTAGGCCTTGCAGGAATACTGTAGGTGCCTTCCCTTGAGAAGGTGGGGGGGTTAGTTTTTCTGAAACACTAGAATTTGTATGAAAAAATGGAATTTAGATTCTCAGGATGCTAAAATATTTGCTCTGTAAATACCATGATCTCAAAGTGCCATTGCGGAACAGTTTGCAGCCTTGCAGAGGTCTCTGAACAGGTAGAGTTCTGGTCATTCTATCAGTTCTGCTTTCCCTTACCTGTCCCAGTGGGTATGCTTCAGTATTTGATTCACACGGATGGCAGGTTTGCCACACTAGCAATTTATTGCATGCGTGGGGGTATAGTTATCTTTTAAAAACACATCTTTTGAAGCTTGGTTTACTGAAAACAGCTTTTAAAATATATGTCAAAAGCAACAGCAGCTGTGCTTAATGCCACTGGCTTGTCAGTTGAACGAACATGAAGGAAGCCCCGTGTAACTACATCAAATCATTTAACTGTCCAGAAAAGCTCAGAAAACCTGATACATTTACCATTCTCCAAATTCCTTCTTTCCACATCCCTATCAACTCTCCTTTCAACTTGTGGTTCATTGTGCAACTTGTGCAAACTAGATCATGGAGTGGGACATGTGAATTGTCTTTGTCCAGAAATGTTATTGGCACCCTAAACCACCATGATGACCATAATTACCACTGTTGAGGTTACTTCTGTTTTTGCCTTCCAGTTAAATCTTCTGATGACATACCATTAATGGCATTAACCTTTGTTACTCGGGGGGAATTCGTCGCCAATCGGACGGCTAAAATGGATATTGTTGGCTATCACTTGGTTGAGAAGGAATCTTGCTTTCAGTTCTGTGCAGAAATACATTGCTGTCATATGGATACAAACATCTTCTCCTTAGTTACCCTGCCCAGTATTTCCCTTCATGCCACTTCACTGAAAGCAGAAGATACCAGCAGAGAAAGAGGAAACTGTAGAATGGGAACATTTCCAAACCATAGTCATTGATTGTCCTGGGTAGGGCAATAATGGGGAGCAGATTGTGTAGTATTTCTGGGTCCACAGGTGAAGACTTGACCAAATAAGGAATGGCTTAAAACAATAGCTACAGCAAAACATCTTGATACGCAGTTGCTAAGCCTTGCTATGGAGCAGACTCTGGAAATATGATCTTAGGACAGTGGGTAGCCCCTGTTTGTTTGTCATCTGAGGTCTACCAAATCAAGGTACAGAGGAGTGTTTCTTCTGCCCATGGTAATCTTCTGCCTAATAGTAAATGTGACAGTCATTTTATATGCGCACCTGAACGTGTCACCTAGCTCTCTCTTCCATCTATTAGTAGGCACAAGCAGGGGACCCACAAGGAGCTGTGAATGGAGAAAATCTAATTTTCTTCTCTACCACTGTTTCCTCTCTTCCTTCCCTGAAAGCTCCCATGGCTTCTCCCCTTCTCCTGCTTCCTTCTCTCCTTCTGTCCCACCAGCCCACCTACCTTTATCTGTCCCCATCTTCAGCTTTTCCTCCTTCTCTTCCCCTGACCACCTTTACCTGGGAAAACTATTGCTCAGTTGCACAGTGCCAGTCACTAGGTTGGGCCAAGTTGTGTGGGTGGGGGACTTGCAAGGTAGGACCTGATTTTTCCCTGTATCCCCCTTCCCCACACTATTTCCTCTTTCCTTCCTCCTGGCAACCCCTACATACTCACTTTCCCTGCTTCCTTTTCTCTTTCGCACCAAACAACCAACTTATCTACCTACCTTTTATCTGCCCCCTATCTTCAGCTATACTTAGGCCCCGGTCATACGGGCCGGAAAATGCGGGGGGGAAGCGTGGCTGTTTACCCCAGGGCAAAATAACGTGCGGTTGCGCGAGCAGACGTCCTGTGGAGGTCCCGTGGTTAGGGGGGAGGTGCCGATCACAGGACAATCCTGCAGCGCTGCAAAGAAGCGGGGCAAATGGGGTTGTGGGGTTTTTTTAAACTAAAGTGTGTGCATGCTCCGTTGGGTGCTTGTGCGCATCCGTGGAGACTTGGGGAAAAAACCCTTTTTGCGAGGGGACATGGGCGGGCGCCGGAACTACCACCGGAAACGCGATCAGATGCCCGCCCATGCCCTGCGGTTTCCGGAAACTAGTACTTCGGAGGTACTAGTTTTTTACAGCGCATCTTCGGAGTGAAGCCTCGGGTGAGCCACGGGAGCACTACACTTCCCAGATGTGGCGGTGAGATCGCGCCCGGAAAATCCGCCTATCTTCCATCTCTCTAGCGTGCCTAATGCTCCGTGTGACCGCAGCCTTATTTCATTTATACCCTGCCTTTCACAGCGGTGATGCAAAGCAGCTTATATCATTTGCATTTTATCCTCATAATAGCCATGTGAAGTAAGCTAGGCTGAGTTATGTGTGAGTGGCCTAAAATCACCCATTGAGCTTCCATGGCAGAGTGGTGATTCATGCCTAGATCTCCCTAATCTGCAGCTGTCACCACTACACCACACTGACTTTTGGGGGGCAAGCTGCTGTTCAAACAGTAGCAAGCAACCAGTCTTGGTTGAGTCATACAGGTCACTTGGTAGTGAGTTGCAGATCACTTGATAGTGAACCAAGTGTGATGTAGTGGTTATGAGTGGTGGACTCTAATCTGGAGAACCGTGTTCACTTCTGCACTCATCCACGTGAGGCCTGCTTGGTAACCTTGGGCTAGTCATAGTTCTCGCAGAACTCTTTCAGCCCCACCTGCTTCACAAGGTGCTTGTTGCAGGAAGAGGAAGGTAAGGCGATTGTAAGCCGCTTTGAGACTCCTTAAGGTAGAGAAGAGTGGGGTATGAAAACCAACCCTTCTTCATCTTCTTCTACTTGGTATTGAGTTGCCTGGTGGTTGCTGCCAGGCCTGGTCCCATGAGTCATCCATCAAAGGCAGCCCTGGAGAGAGCCCTGTCCCCTCCCCCTGCCTTTTACTTTCAGAAATAAAGACTGGAAGCCTGGCAGTACGGTGTGTCTGCCTAGCAACTGCCACTGAGGGCATTCAATTCTTAAAGCTACAGGTGCTGCTTCTATTGCAGGGGAGGGGGAATAATTTCCCTTTTTACAATTTCAGAATTTTCTGCAAACCTGGGACTTTTTCAGGATTGTAGAATGATATGTCTTGTGTGTCTTCAAACTCTGGCTTTAAGTATCCACAGATTTGGCCATTTTTAGAATTAGACATATTGATGATGTCAGAAAGTGTAGCATTCCTTTTTTGGATGTATGTGTTTTGAACATTAAGAGGCTTGGACTGCAGTCACACATACTAAATAATCCACTTTCAATGCACTTTCCAACTGGATTTTGCCAGTTCACACAGTAAAATCCAGTTGGAAAGTGTATTGAAAGTGGATTATTTTGTTCCAGGTGGTCAGCCAGGTTGGTCTGAAGCACATGAAAGCTCATACCTTCAATAAACCTTTGCTGGTCTTAAAGGTGTCACTGAACTGTGGATTATTTTGTGTGTGAGATTGCAACCTAAGAGTCTCTATTGCAGTGAAGCATATGCAGTGTTTCTGTTTAGAGGTCCTGAATAATGATGTGGAAAGGGGAAACTTGGTTTGTGTTTCTCTGAACCATTTCAGAAGTATGACTCTTGACCTAGATTTTAGGGGGATTTTTGCAAGTCATTTAAATGTTCTTAAAAGTTCAGTATTCTAAAGCAGCTTCTGATGCCTTTATAATAATAATAATTTCTAAAAGCTTTTCTAGATTATTGAAGACTTCTCTACATGCTGAATTGGGGAAAATGTGCTCCTTTTATTTAAATAACTCAAGAAGTGAATTCTTTTATGGTGTTAATTTTCATACTTTGTATAAATTCTCTTTTGATCTTGATAAATGTATTTAAATAGAATCTTATTATATGTTGCAGCTAATATTGTACTTTATACTTGGACGTCTTGGTTGAATAATTCTGCTAGTTTGTAAAATTCTGGTAGCATAGCTTTACTTAGTCATCATAATTTAAATCACTACTGACCAGGAGAATGGTGCTTCCCTTAAGTAGGCTTGTACATGAATCATGTTGTTGTTTCATCTAGAATGTTGTGTTGAAGTAGCTGTCACAGAGACCTGAGTTGAATGAGTGCTGGGTTCACTCCCAATCTCTTCGCACTCTATTGTTATAGAGAAAAGAACAGAACCCACGAAGGCCAGCAGGACACTAACTAAAATGTACACGTCATCAGAGCTTCTCTCAAAGAAGGAGACCAAGATTGACAGGAAAACCTTATTTTATTTCATTTTTTGTTATTTGATACGTTTAGAGATTGTTATGGCATTCCAGGAAGTTCACAACTCAAAGTATCACTTATAATGTAGCACACTCAACAGAGAAGGAAAGGGGGACAGAGAGGGAAGAGGGGAACAAAAGGAACCAGGAGGAAAGGCAGGATATAAATGTTTTAATAAATAAATATTCAGGCACTACAGTTCTCGTATGCTTTGAGGAGAGAGGCCAAGAACAAATGAGCAAATCCCTTTCTTTCTGTTAGGTCTGCTTGGGCACCAAAACATGTAAAACTCAGTACATAAAACAGTTGGAGGTCTAAATCATCTTTGCACCAATCCTCATTCTAGGAAAAGACTCAATGTTAAAAGTATGGGTAAAATAATTATTTGGGACTGGTGCCTAAAAGAAAGGTATTTAGGCACTAGGTGAGCCTTACAGGTGAGGATATTCCAGAGGCAAGGTGCCACCACTGGAAAACCCCTCTCTCTGGTTGCCCCCTGACTTGCCTCCGTGGTCAAGAACACAGTGAGTAAACAGTTTGTAAGGAGGATCTTGACTGGACTGGAGGACGCAGTCTTTCAAGTGTCTTGGCTAGAGATGGGCACGAACCCAAAAAATCTTGTTCAGTTCAGGATTTGGGTGGTTCCTGAACCGAGCCAAAAAATGCCTGAACTGGCCAGTTTGGATCCCTTCTTGTTCAGTTCAGGGTTTGGGTGGTGCCTGAACTGGCCAGTTTGGATCCCCCTTTCCACAGCCAGGAGAAAGGGGGGATCACCCGGGAAGGGTTAAATGGCTGGCAGCTGTTTCAGTGGTCCTTTCACTCCCCATCACTTCCAAGCAGGAGGAAGCGAAATGGAGTACTGAAATGGTCGGCAGCCATTTAAACCTAACCACATGGTATGTCTGCCTGTCAGGTGTTAGGTGTAAGTGGCGGGAACCACTAAACCCATCTGTTTCACTTCCCCTGCTTTGAAGTGGGAGGAGGTGAATGGAGCAGGGTAGGTGTGCCCATCCACTGGTAGGCTGAAATGGCTGGTAGTAATTTATACCTAACAGCACGGTGGGTCCGCCTGTCAGCTTTTAGGTATAAATGGCTGGCAGCCATTAAACCTGTCTGTTTTGCTTCCCCTTGCTTTGAAGCAGAGCACTGAAATGGCTTTCAAGGTGACCTGTGGACCCCTGCCACTCAGCTTTTAGGTTTAAATGGCCCGAGTAGCCAAACCAAACCAGACAGAAGTTCAGGAAATGTTCAGTGAAGGTGCCTTCTCTGAACATAGGTTTGGGGGCCTCGAACTGGGCCAAGTTCGTGCTGAATTCTGGCTTGTTAACCTGTTTGTGCCCATCCCTAATCATGGCCCCGAGTTGAATAGTATTTTAAAGGTAAGAACCAGGAAACAGATGGGGTGATATGATCTCTGAATCCAGTTCCCAGCAGTAGCCTAACTGTTGCTTTTTGGACCAGCTGAAGTTTCCAGACAATTTTCAAAGGCAGCCCCATTGACTTTGCTTGCTTTCAGTATAATTCATTAGCTCTAGCAGTTTACTTGGATTTTCCATCATTTTAAAAATTTTGTTTTAAACCCGTTTGTTCATATCAATCTTCAATATTTTTTATTAAAGTTGGTAATTTAAATTATCTAATAGTCATTTCATTTCTCTGCCCTCTCCCTAGCTCGTTTCATTGTTATACTGTGAAGCTCTGAACGCCTTTATAATTTGCACAACATTAATAATATCATTTTGTTTACAGGATGATCACTTGTATTTCAAATCCACTCCTCTACTGAAATGTGATCCACATAGACTTGAGGGACATATCTGTATATTACCACTATTTATGGCTACGACCCTTTTTGTAATTATGCATTCAGTAAAAACTCAGGTATAGGTATGGGCATGAACTGGGGAAATGGAGGTTCCTAACGGTTTGTGGTTCATGATGCGGTGCGGCTTACAAAAGCGTGTCTGCTGACACAACCCACATGAACCTCCCAAAGCCACGTGGGAGGTTTATGGGGGCAGGATGGCATGAACCAGGAGAGTTCATAATTTAGGTTTGTGAGCCGGTTCGTGCCGATCCTTACTCAGGTACTCCGGTACACTGGTCAACTGATCTCAGTGTGTGTGTGTTTTAATTTTATGGGAGGCGAAGAAAAACTCCTTTGGGATAGGGCAGTACCAAATGTCTGAAAACTTGAAACAGTAACTACAATCAAATAGGGCATATAATTCCTTGTACTACATCATAGTCCTGCTGGTTTAACAAGCATTGGGCAAAAAATTTCCAGAGTTCAGATATATCTATCCTGGGATATGAGCTTCATACAGGTGTGGAAAGGATTCTTTAGGAATGCCTGATCTCTTCTGCACTTCACCCATAATTTTCCTGTTATTTTTGTTGCTTCTGACTCTAGTTCTTCAAGTTGCCTCTGATGCACACTTGATATTTCTGCTGAATCTTTGGACTAACTTTCTGTTGTGGCATGGGCATTTCTACTGGAAAGCTGCCTTGGAAAACCTTCTGTCTGATCTCTGTGCATGTGGCACTTTGGAACCCAGTTTCAGTCATGCTCCTTCATAAAACTGACATTCTGCTTGACTATAGTGTCGGCTTTTTGGGCTGGTTTCGTTTTTAGTAGCCTTGTGCTTCTGTCTTTCTCTTTACATACGCTTAATAGTTCCTAAGCTCAAAGCCCATGTTTTGTTCACTTTTTTGGTTCTTAATTTTACTGTCGATTTATTACATCATCCACATAACTGTTTTCTGTGTTTATGGTGGGTTGAGTTTACACATAACACAACATTGTTTTCTTCTTTAAACATCATATGAAAATGAGAAATGAAACCTTTGCACAGTCATAAGAACATAAGAACTAGTTTGGTGTAAAAGCATGGACTCTAATCTGGGAAAACCGGGTTTGATTCCCCACTCCTCCACATGCAGCTGCTGGAGTGACCTTGGGTCAGTCACAGTTCTCTCAGAGCTGTTCTCTCATGAGCAGTTCTCAAAAGAGCTCTCTCAGCCACATCTACCTCACAGGGTCTCTGTTGTGGGGAAAGGAAGGGAAAGGAGATTGTAAGCCGCTCTGAGACTCCAAGTGAAGGATGGGGTTTAAATCCAATCTCTTCTCATCTTCTTCTAAGAAGAGCTCTACTGGATCAAACTAGTGGTCCATTTAGTCCAGCATCCTCTCTCACATAGTGGCCAACCAGTTCCTCTGGAGGTCCAACAACAGGGCACAGAGTCCAAGGCCTTCTCTGAGTGTTGGCTTCTGGCAACAATGTGGACCTTTTCCCTTGCAAATGAATCACTTTTAATAACAAATTATACAGTGTGAGAGAAGAAATAAACTAGCATCAGTTTTTATGTGCTGTTGAAGCCTTTTCATCTCTTTTTCTTTGTTTCAAGACATATTGGAGGTCATAAAAGCCATGATATCTTAATGAAAAACATCAGTATTAAAAGATTGGAACAGAAATTATTGCTAGCTAAGTGATACAAATACTGGAAGAAGTTCAGAACCATTAATATTTACTGATTTCTGAGCTTTAACGGTTCAATTTTAAAACGTTTGTTAGTAGTGGGATGTTCTTAAAATTGCATATTTACCTCTTCGAACCTCAGTATTTATGTAGATGAAGGCAGAGCCTGCAGAGTCATGTATTTGTGCCAGTTTGCATTCACTGTATCTATACAGGAAACTGAGGTATTTATTGAGCATTCTTTTCCGCCCTAATTCACCTTGACAGCAAGACAGGCACTTGTTGATCTACTTTTTAAACAACAAACAGGATTATTTCAGAGGGGGATAAATTGTATATCAGTGATCTCCAAAGTGGTTCCTTCCCACTTGCTCCTTGATCTTGGAGTCTTGAATGGAAACAGAGAAAATATACAGACTTTTGGCTGGCTCCCCACCAGCAAACTGAATAACAAAGTGCTGCGTTTATCCCGAGGAGATGCATTGCAGCTACATACCTTCAAGCTGGTATTCAGTCTTGGCAGACTCTTTTGGTGGCCCCTCAAGACCCAAACTTTTTCCTTGGGGGGGGGCTTAAACCAAGAATCAACTCCTTCTCTAGAACAAAGATCTGATCTAGCTTTCTCCTCTGTGAAGAAGACTCAGTAGCAGAGGCTAGGAATGGATTTACCATTCAAACGAAGCTGTCTCTGTTATAGGAGAGGACACTTGGCAGGAAATCTCACAATATTTTGTAGTTGGTCTCTCCCCCATGGCAGACGTTTTGTGATTGGCCCTGCTGTGTGGCGACCATTTTGTGGTGGCCCTTTCTCAAAATTGTAACAGTGCCAGCAAGCTCAACAAAGTTGTGGACCCCTTTTGTACCTGTTCTCATGACTGCATGATAAATCCTCAAGAGAATCCTGTTCTTCTGATCTTTCTTCTGCCCTTCCCAGGAGAGTTATGAGGAATTTGTCTGCTTTTAATGATTGAAATAAAAAAACCTAACAGTAGCAGTAACTTTTATGCTGCTCTTTTTTTCTGCCCCCACCCTGGTTCAGAAGCTGAGGAAATTCCCAGAAGAGCTTTCAAAAGAATATCTGATTGAAGCAAAGGCATAGCAGTTCAGTAATGGAATACGTACACAAGTTCCTGGTTTATTCACTGCATCTCATGTTGTATTGAAATTACTTTGGCTATTAGGCCCTTGAAGGCTTCTGTCACTAGGAGCAGACAGTATAATTCTTGATGCTCTAGTAGTCTTGCTCAGTATAAAGTAGCATAATGTGTTCAGAAATGTTTCTCTTCACCTGTTCTATAAGCAGTAAAATTATTTTTTTAGCGACAATGATTCTGCCTGAAGATTAATTTGTGCGTTGTTCCTTTTAATCAAGCAGGGATTTCTGGTTTCTAACTTCTTCCTGTAACCCAGTGTTGTAAAACCATCAGAGGGGAAGTTTTGTTTCCAATTATTAGTCTTGGTTTTTTTGTATGTGTGCCCCCCCCTACAGAATTACTATTGTTGGAGTTAGCCTGTCATGCTAGTTCTCTGTGTCTCCCCCACCCAGCATTTCTGATCTACAGAGATCTTAGTATGCAGGAAGAGCTGCAGCCTGACCTAAATACAGGTCAAATACTTCACTTGTGAGCAGCTTTTTGACACTAGGCATAACCTTTACTGGCTTGTTAAGGAATTGATTCCGTCAGACTTGAGGGGCTTTTGTAATGTTCAGTTGTTGTTGTTTACACTTCCTCTTGATTCCTTTCCTTCAGGGACAGAATGTTCCCAGAATGCTTGTCTGGATTCTCTCTTCCTTTACTCCCTTTCTTCCAAGTTAACTGTGTGTTGTTGTTGTTGTTTTTAATCCCATTTTTCCCAGTGCTTTACTAATAGTACATCCAACAGATTCGCCTTCCTTTTACAAAAGGCATTGTCAAATGAATTTAAATAAGCGTCTCCTAGGTCAGAAATCCAGGCTAAATTATAATCAGGGTGGATGTGATTTAGATCAAATGAGGGTGGATTTGATTTAAATCACTAGTCAGTAAGACTCGATTTAAATCATGGTTTTCTACATAAAGACTCATTCTTGCTCGCCTTGATATTTACAAGCCAGATGAAGGTTTCATTTTAGTGTAATGACTTTTCAGGTTGTTGTTGTTAGTTGCACAGTTGAGTCCAACTTTGCGACCCCATGGACCACATCCCACCAGGCCCTCCTGTCTTCTGCCGTCCTCCGGAGTTTGCTTAATTTCATGTTCGTTGCTTCAATAACACTGTCTGACCATCTCATCCTTTGCTGTCCCGTTCTTTTTTTACCTTCAATCTTTCCCAGCATCAGGGTTTTCTCCAGTGAGTGCTCCCTTCTCATTTGGAGCCAAAGTATTTGAGTTTCAGCATCTGTCCTTCCAGTTAGGTTTTATTTCCTTTAGGATTAACTGATTTGATCTCCTTGCAGTCCAAGGGACTCTCAAGAGTCTTCTCCAGCACCATAATTCAAAATCATCTATTCTTCGCTGCTCGACCCTCCTTATGGTCCAACATTACTACTGGGAATACCATCGCTTTGACTATATGGACTTTTGTTGGCAGGGTGATGTCTCTTTATTATGCCATCTAGGTTAATTTTTGTTATAGAAAATTAATGATTGGGTATTTACCACTTGATTGTGAATTCATTCACAATTATGAAATCATTTCAAGGTGAACCGTCTCCGGTTTAATGGGTTAATCATTCAGATTTGGACAACTCTTCTGCTGTACTTTACTGGAAGGAGAAAAATAATATTAACAATAACCATTTAAATTGTTTTATTTAACTAAAACAATAACATTATATAGCATATGTATTCTTGAATTTGCTTAAACATTCATAAGGATACACTCGCAAAGATCTCAGGATTTCTAGAGTATTCTGCTCAAGAAGTTTTACTTTCATTTTTACTGCTTGACCCTCCCTCTTCAGCTTAGCTGTTAACATCTCATCCTTATCCAGACCTATTCCACCTCAAACAATCTTATGTTCTTCGAACTTCTTGAAACTAGCACTTAAGGGACAGGGGGTTGATTCTGTATACATAGATTTGCGGAGGCCCAATAGGAATGAGGTCTCTTAACTCTGTATGTTTTATATTATAACATTTTTGCTGCGAAGAAGAGGCATGGGATCTCTGCAGACACAAATTCACAGTTTTGAGAACTGTAAAACCAAGCATCTGTGATAATATTTTCTAGATAGAAAAATTGCTCAATAGTCTTACAAAAACCTCTGGAAGAACATGACATTGTGAATGGATTAATGGAATTCATTTACCAAAAAATTAAAACATTGCATGAATACATAGACCTCATGCTACATAATTAAAAATTAATCTTTATTTCATGATAAATAACCTTTGGACTATAATGTATCTTAAATAGAAAACTATCTTTAGATAGGCTTTTCCTCAAAAAACATTTTATTTTAAAAAATCCTATTTAAAATTTTAAAAATCTGATCTAAATTTTAAAAAATCTGATTTTTTTATTCTTTAAAAAGATTATTGATTTTTTTATCCACCCTGCTTATAATCTTGCATGGCAATGGCAAACTGCCCGTGTTCAGCCCTTGCTTTGAAAATCCCACAAGGTCACCATAAGCCAGTTGTGACTTGATGGCACTTGGCACCACCATGAAACTTTATTCTTTCATTTGGAGACTGTTTGATCTTCTTGTAAATAAAGAGACACTTCTCTGTGAATGACAGCATGAAGGATATTTGAAAAACAGCAAATCTTTGTTGCATAGGCTAGGGCATCTCTACATGGACATTACATATGGCATTGCTGATACCACCTCAAATGGTAAGCCCTATTTAAAAAAGCACAGCAGTGCTGGCTGGAATGGATGTAGCCCCAACAGTGATGTAACACTAACCATAGCGTGCTGTTTATATCCACATTGGTGCAATCTGCAATTCATTGTATACCTTTTAAATCCTAAATTTGGATTCTTGCTACAAGGGCAGTATTGCTGAGTGTCAAAAGTGGTTAAACACAGTTAAAACAAGCCACAGAAAGGAAAAGAATCCATGTGGGTGGGATGGGCAGAAAGCATGCTGGCTTGATTGTGGTTAGGTGATTGTGTGGCTAGTATCTAAGCCAAGATAAAGTAAGTAAATTTCCAGATGCTAGGCCCTCATCCAGTCCCTTACACCATCCAGACACCAGTTAAGCTCGTCCACAGCTTTCCTGGATAAAGGAGAGACAGTACTAAATGTCATCTGCATACTGGTAACAACCCAAATCCTTCAGTGATCTCTCCCAGCAGTTTCACGTAGATGTTGGAAAGCAGTTTCCTTCGTCCTAATGTTGCTACAATGCTTCGTATCTCTTGCAAAGCACTGACATGTTTTGCAACAGTTTGTGTGTCTGTACAAGTTAAACTTTCTGCCTTGGACAGTGATACTGTTGAGGACATAGTTGTAGCATTTATTGGTAAGCTCTGTACCACATCTGAATGATTGGCCTTGGGGCCTGTGTCTGTAACCCGGGCACTCTTTTGTCTGAATGTTCGCTGCACCATGCGTGTTCTGTTCTCTCAGGACTGTGAGCTTTTTTTACATCTTCAAATATTTCTACTTTGCACACCGCAAATATGTACAAAGGTGTTCCAAGGGAAGAATGGCTTCTACCTAGTAAGGCATTTTTAAGTAGCTGGGATTACATAAACCAGTGATACTCAGTGGCTTGGGAGCCACTTGTGGCTCATTTGGCATGCCCCTTGTGGCTCATCTGAGCACTATTCCCCAATGTGCTACCTGTTCCATGTTTCAGGAAAAGAGGGCAAGGTCCTTGCCTAGTGAGGCTTATGGTTGTCAGGTGGTTCTCACCTTGCAACAGTCAGAGCTGTGAGGCTTCCTGAGGTGCATGTGGCACACTGAACATCGTATTAGGCATGATCCTGCCAAAGTCGAGCTCTTTTAAGTCCCTTAGATTTTATAGGAGAGGCTTGGTGCATGTGCTTAAAAGATATTTAAAAAGTGCTTGTCTCTGGCTTGAGCCTTCTGTATTTCAGTAGCGTGTATCCTTCAGAATTGGCCCAGAAGCAAAATGAACAAAACAATGTTTGAGGTCCAGAATGTATAGTCTGAAAATACATTATGCACCAACCCTGCTGAAGGTGTAGGCTGGTCAGTGCCTTGCTGGGAACCTCCTGGAAACTCACTTTATATCCCCTTGAGTTCTGCGTTGGAAGGAATGTGGGATCAAAATGCATTAATAATGTTGCTTGAAAATATATTTTATTTTTTAAAATTGGCTCATTTTATGGGTATATATTTATGGATGGTTTATTACATTTCCACCTACATTTCTGTATTATTTCTTGATGTCTGTCTGTGGCACTGGTCTTTTTTCACAGATTAGTCATTGTTGAGCAAAATATTGATTTAGCGTAGACTGTTTTCAGTAATGGAAAGACTCAACAATGGGGAATTGGTTCACAGTAGTATGATTCGATGCCAGACATATCGACTACATTATCTGCACATTTTTAATCCATGTCCAGCCTATTTTAATTCATTAGTATTAAGGTTTGGATACAATAGCTGCTGTTAGAATAATGTCATAAAGAATTATGGCTCAGTGACAGAGCACATTGGTATGGAGAATGTCCCAGGTTCTGTCCCTGGACTTTCGGGTTAAAATGGTATTGGTAGCCATGTTATGTAGCAGCTGTGAAAGAGCTTTCTCTGCCTGGAGTACGAATTATTGATGGACCAGGGATTTAACTTGGTATAGGACAGCTTTGTATGTTGAAAATTGGAGGGGGGGATTATCATTGGGAAGGACGCACAATGGATATCTTTGCCATAATTCCCAGTCCTTCTTTAAATAACTAATACAATGAAAATTGGTCACTTTCAAAATAAATTAGTTGCAACAATCCATAGGCTTATAGTAATTGCTTGTGAGGATGAATGGTTTAAATACATTTATCAAAAACTTCCAGTAAGCATCTTTTAATATGTGACCTGAATCGTTCTGCAAAGCATGATGCAGTCATGAAATGCAATTACATGCTACTAATGCTTTGATTCCCCCCCCCCTTTTCACAGTCGTCTTTGGCACTTAATAATGAACATGTATCTGAAAGGTCAATTAACATTTAAATAAATCAAATAACTTGCACAGCACCCGGATAATTAAAGTACCTACCTCTTATCTGTTTATCTTAATGAACAGAAGGAAGGCAGCTGGTATGTACCAGTAAGACGGCGTGGTTTGGGGCACGTTCTTGACACAGGCTTTTGTGTATGTGCTGAGCGTGACTCTGTACACTGTCTTAGTATCCTTCCAGAATTCACTGAGAGTCCATGGTTGTATTATCACCCAAGTATACCAAAAATTGGAAGGCTGCCCCATTCCGTGCCAGCTTCCAGCTTTCTATTCATTAAGGTAATATGCAAATGTCTACAGGTAGGAGAAAAGCGGTTGCCATATATTTTGTACTATTTGAATAGTATCCAACTCAGGATACCTGCATATCAGGTTCTCACTTTTTGGATTTACTTGCTTCATGTATTATACTCCATCTTTCTCCCCAATGAGGGCCTAAAACAGCTTACATCATTCTCCTCTCCTACATTTTATCCTAACAACAACCCTGCGAGGCAGAATAGGTTAATAGTGTGTGAGAGGCCTAAGTCACTCAGCAGATTTTCATGGCAGAGTATGTAGTCAAACCTGGGTCTCCCAGATCCTAGTCCAACGCTCTTACTACACCACACTGGCTTACACTTATCTCGATATATCGAGAATCTAACACAACTTACAGTGTACACTATACTTGTTTTAGTTTGTGCAGCATTTGTATTCTGTATTTTGTATTGCATTGTATTTTGTTGTTATACCATTATTGTGTTAGCAAAATTCTTGATCTTTCCACTAGTTGCAGCAAGATTAATGGTTTTCACTATTTCATAACTCTTCTGTGATCTGACTTACATAACATGGCTAGAAATGGGGAGAGGACTTTTTGAGATGGAACTGGATTGGAAATTGACAGTGCTGTCCTATGCAGAGTTATTTGAGTCTAAACCCATTGACTTCAATAGGTTTAGTCATAGGATTACACTGTAAATTTTTCAGAACATACTGGTTGTGACTTTTATTGTGAACAGATTTTTTTAAAATATGTGTGTGTGTGTGTGTAAATTGTTCAGAACATACTGGTTGTAATTTTTATTGTGAACAGATTTTTTTTAAAATATGTGCATGTGTGTATATGTGTGACTGTCTGTGCACCTGGAAGTCATAGCGACTTTTGGGGGCCTGGAGGATATTCAGAGAGGAGGCTGAATAAAGCCTGCCCCTGAGTCTTGCCTCTGGTATTCCAAGGAGGTGTCCCATCCCAGTACTATGCCAGAGTCGACCCTGCTTAGCTTCCGAGATCTGACAAGATTGGGCTTGCCTGGGCTACCCAGGTCAGGGCATATTGTGAACAGATCTTGATGTGGCATTTTCTATTGCAGAATATATGTTAACAACGGGGTAGGTTATTGGTCTCCCTCTACGCATTTCTTCTGGTGTCTGATACAGAAAGGTGCTATGGCAGCACACGTTGTCCATTTTATAAAATCTTTATGCAATATTACAAGGTGCCTAGGGAAATTTTCATTCTCCTAAAGCACTCCTTTACTGATATTACACACCTATTAGATAATGTTTTCCCTTACTTAACCTATTGCCATTGGTGCTAATATGCTGATACCTAACCAGACAGATGGCTTAGGTGGATTAGGTTAAAGCAAGTGAGTCTATCTAAATATAAGCCCATTTGCTAAGATGAGCAGTTATTTTCTTATACAGTTCCTTAGGAAGAAAGGGGCATTTGGGGGCCTTTTTTCCTGAATGAAAGATTGCAATTTACCCAAACAGTCATGAGTTCAGGTGACATTTCTCCCACTCATGCCACACGCTCAGGAGGCCAAACTCAAAGGTGACGGTGCAGTTAGGTTATTCTCTCACAGCAGGGCCTGAGGGAGGGATAGAGTGGGGGAAAGTATAGCCTGGTTGCTGAAACAACACGTGGATATTTTGCCACGCGTCCCATGCAGAGCTGCCCTCCTGCATCACAGGAATTCTCCCAGTGCTGCCTAGGCAATGTGGGGGTATGCTTCCTGTTCCTAATCACTGGTCAGTCTTGATCTAAAACTTAAAACAGGAAACTCCAAGATATCTCACTACCTGGGAAAGGTGGTTAGACCACTTGGGTACCCTTCTAGCTCCTTCACTCTTTGCAACCCAGTTTTTATCCCTGGGGAGTATATTTATATTGCCTGGTTCTTCTTTTCCCTTTCTGGGGGCCTGGTTGTGTTTAGGGTGGTTGTGTTATTTCCTTGCAACTATCTCAAAGTTAGACCAATCCACTTGTTTCAGCAGTTAGAAAGTGTTATAGACCTTGACCCTATCCTGCCATGGCCCTAAATTTTTCTATGATTGCCTTGGATGACTTGTTTGCAGGCCTGTGATTCTCTCGTTATCTTGCAAGCAAATCATTAAGTAGTTTATTATCTTGAACTGATGCCTTGATTTTTCTAACGAAATATCTGAATTTTGCCTCTTTAATTTTTCTTCTGTAGCTAGAAGCAATGAGTGATGGTTTCTCTCTAGTTCTGATTACTGGGTTTGGAAATGAAAGTATGACAAATTTAAAGAACAGAATTAAATATTGTATCCATACACTGAATTATTATTTTCATAGACTAAAATATTCCTAAATTAAATGTGTCTCTAAAATAAATATCCGTAAGACAATGCATATTGCTAAGCTGTATTTCCTGTTTGTTTGAAAACTTTTACATGGAAATCTTCTTTTCTATAATAATTCATTTAGTTTCTATCTCTAATCTTGAGACATCTAATAGTCATGGTTAGGAGATGCATTTTCATGTGTTGATTCAAAATGTCCTAGAGAGTGTGTAAGGATAATTCTGCCAATTACCTATTTTTCTTCGTTGCATACCAAAACATTTCCCATATTGAAATGAGTTTATCCATGAACAAAAATAGCAATTCAAGGGACATGTGTTCCTTCATGAAGTCCATAGACTGATACCCAATCTCTGCAAACAGAGGAAACAAACATTTCCTGATTTCTAAAGCTTCTCCCCCCCCTTCCTTTTGTATGGCCTTCGTTTCCTAAGCCAGAATTGTGCAGCTGTTGATCTCTCTTACCGTGAAAGGGATTGTAAGCCTCTCTGAGACTCCTTTGGGTAGTGAAGGGCAGAGTCTCAGTCTCTCTCTCTCTCTTCCCCCCCCCTCTTCGAATGAAATTTACAACTTGGATACCCTCCTCCTTCTGTATGAAAAATGTGTATGTCTCTTATACATCAATATAGTGACACCTGAGAGTTTTGTGTGAAATTATGGTATCTAGGTAGACTTTTTATTTAGCTGATTGTACGAGAGTCAGCATGTGGGAACCTTTATGTGTAGTTACACTTTAAACATTATATTCAAGGAGAAGTCCAGAATATTTTATAGAACTTGTTCTGAATTCTCTGTACCACTGAGGCACACTCACATGCATGTGTTGAAGAATGCTTCAGAAGAGACCAATTTGATAGGGCTTTGGTTCTGGGGACTGGCATTTTCCCAACAAGTCTCTTTTCTGCTCCTTCACTTGCAGTTGGGCTTGCAAAACAAATTGTAGAAGTATCATACTGGAACTGTTAGTTTTCCCAGATCAAGGCAGGTAGCAACCCCAGGGAAGGACGTAAAGAGACACTGTCTCCCAGCAGTCTGCCTCTGTCCTATTCAGGGCCTTTCTCCTCATGTCATGTCTTCTGCTCCTCATCCCAGCAGTAAAGTCAGTGGCTAAGAGTGAGACAAAGCAGCTTTTGTTGACTTCAGCTTATATCAGTAAAGTATGCGGTAGGGAAATGGGTGTTCCTTAAATCTGAAGGGTACAGTTCATGATGCTCGAAATATGAGGCGGGAATATTTAGAGCTCAAAGGGAAAGAAGTTTATGTCCACTGTGGCAAATGTTTTAGAGGCCTGTCATGATAAATGTGGATATAAAAATGAATTCTGAGTCTTCCAACATGGCAGCCAAGCATGTCAGAGTGAAGAATATTGTGGCCAATGCGCCCTCTAAGCTGTGGAGTGTTGTGAGCAAACATTCTACTTTGTGAGCTACTGGCATTAAAATTGTGAGTGAGTAATTTGGCTACTGCATAAATTAGTTTGCTCTGGAGCCATCCTTCCTGAGCTAAGACAAAAATGGGTGAACCGGAGGCTAAAAACTGTGAGCTAGCTCACACTTACTCAGCTGAGAGGGAACACTAAGCGGCTGTTCTAAAACAAAGTATCCTGACTTACAGACTCTTCATCTTGCCGGAGTGATGACTGGGCTTGGAATAGTTCCATCTCTGTGGCTTAGTGGTAGAGTGGCATGTCGAAGGTGCCAGGTTCAATCCCCAGCATCTCCAATTAAAGAGATTGGGAGTGATGTGATTGTCATGTAAATCCAGTAAATCCAGTGAAAAGTTTCCTAGCTGAGGTGCATAGGTGGTTTTTTGTTCAAAAATACAAGGATGAGCTTTATTGCTGGGGACAGAGATAATAGGAGCACCACATTCCTAATAGTGGAGCAATTAAAGTCTTGCGTGGTATTGTCCTAGTAACTACGCAGCTAGGTAGCTGGTCTCCAGGATAGAAAAGGATTTTGTTATAGTAGTGTCCTTGCTTTCAAAGCCTCTTGCTGGGTTCACCGTAAGTAAGCTGTGACTTGATGGCACTTTACCCACAGATGCACACACACTAGTGTGTTGTCTTGCTACTTAGGAGTAGAATTCTGTTCTTCTGAGTTGCAAGCCAGTCTGTTGTTCCTTTCTAAATTGTGTGTCTGTGAAAAGGTGACTTCCTCTTTATCTGTAGAAGTATATATACTGATAAATTGGCACTTGGAACAAGACGCAATCCCTCCTTCTCTGCCACAATTTGGCTTCATTTCAACCAATACCGTATACCTCCTTTATCATAACCACACCTTCCTGCCACATCTTCAGGTTTATGAATGGTCCCTCACATTCTTGAAAGTGAATGAGATTTAAGTCCTTCCCCCCCCCCCCAGCCAGAATAGCTTCTAGCATAAATTGATCACTGTGTATGCAAAAAAGCTCATGGAAGAATTCTAAACTTCCAAATTATTATATTTTCAACAGAACTTTAAGGTAGGCAATTTCTCTCCCATTTTAGCACTTACAGGTGATTGCAAAGAAGTGACAGCTGCCTGAATTTTATTCATTGGACCCTACAACTATTTGCATTTTAAACTGATTGAAAACAAAGTGTAGTGCAAAGTTCGGTTTGACGCCCCAGTTAAATTCCCTACTGAGCAATCAAACTCTCTGGACTTTATACTACTTAAATATTTGTACATTGCTATCTGGCAAAGTTCCAAGGCAGCTAAAAAAATATTTTTAAAAATTCCAACAATATGCAATAAAACTCTAGCAAACCCATGCACAATAAAAAAAGAAAAAACGTATAAACATAACAATAGTATGTGAAGCCAAGGGGTTGTTAACAGGTAAAATTACTGGGTCAGTTGTTGTTGTTGTTGTTCAGTTGCACAGTCGAGTCCGACTTTTCGTGACCCCATGGACAACATCACGCCAGGCCCTCCTGTCTTCCGTCGTGCTCCCGAGTTTGCTTAATTTCATGTTCGTTGCCTCGATAACCACTGTCTAACCATCTCATCATTTGCCGCCCCCTTCTTCTTTGACCTTCAGTCGTTCCCAGCATCAGGATCTTCTCCAGTGAGTGCTCCCTTCTCATTTGGTGGGCAAAGTATTTGAGCTTCAGCTTCAGTATCTGGCCTTCCAGGGAACAGTCAGACCAGTTGAACAACATACAAATCTGGAAAACCAAGGAAATTCCAAGTGTCACTAAAATCACAGATCAGTGCTCTCTAGAACAGTATTTTCTTTAGCCAACATCTGATGACCACTAAAGATACCGTATGGATTTCCCTGTTGAGGGAGTTTTTCACCATATTGATGCCTCCACTGAAGGCCCTGCCACACATCCTGACTCAAAGCACTTTGAATGGTCAAAGCATGTACAACAGAACCTTTAAAGAAGATACTTTATGGCCCCGGTCACACGGGTCGGAAAATGCGGGGGGGGGAGCGTGGCTGTTTGCCCCGGGGCAAAATAATGCGCGGTTGCGCGATCAGACCTCCCGTGGAGGTCCCATGGTTAGGGGGAGGTGCCGATC